>NC_135984.1:4072106-4077106 GCF_053455715.1 Rhinoraja longicauda
TCACCTTGATAATTCTTCGATGCTGAAATATTCTCAAATGTTGATTCCGAGAAGCCGACCTCATTAGCTGTTACATCATTGGAGAATTGATTTAAGCCATTCGGCCCATCAAGTCTCCTCCGTCATTCAATCATGGCTGATCTATCTCTCCCTCCTAACCCCATTCTCCTGCCTTCTCCCCATAACCCCTGACACCCGCACTAATCAAGAATCTATCTTTCTCCGCCTTAAAAACATCCACTGCCTTGGCCTCCACAGCCTTCTGTGGCAATGAGTTCCACATATTCACCACCCTCTGACTAATGGCAACATTGTCCGTGGCAACATTGGAGATCCTGAATACATTGGCTGTGGGTCCCAGAGGAACTCATCACCAAACTAGTGGCCGTAGAATGATTGTACATTGATGAGGGATGGAGGGGAATGCGTTGGGTTCAGGTCAGGGCTCCACCACTCTGTGATGTGACACGTAGAGCCACCATGGGAAAGATTACTTACGTGAGATGGTCATGAATTGTAGCTGGTTGCTCCTCTTGCTGCCAATACTGTAAGACACACTGGGGAGGAGGAGAGCAGAGTGAGCAGGAACCATGGGGGGGGAGAGAGCTACTCACATCAATGTGGAAGGGACGTAACGTGGGAAAGGGGAGTGAGAATGTGCGGCGCGGTGGCACAGCGGCAGAGTTGCTGCCTCACAATGCCCGAGATCTGGGTTTAACCCTGACTACGTGTGCCATGTGTACGGAGTTTGTACGTTCTCCAAAGGGTTGCCAACTTCCTCACCCCCAAATACGGGACAAAGGGTGACGTCACCGCCCCGCGCCCCACGTGACCTCACCCAGCCAGCGCCCACGTGCTCCCGCTCCACCGATTTTAAATTTAGATTTAAATTTTAAAGTGCGCAAAACTTTAAAAATATAACACCGATTTCAACGAAACTTATTCCATTAGCACCAAAGGGACGTCGGTGAGTAAGGTGGGGTTAAAATTGTCGCGCTATCGTGTACAGGTTTGGCTGTAGTTCAGGAACAAACAAACAAACAAACGAGAGTTTTAGTATATAGATGCTCCCCCACCCCAAGCCCCCCAGCCCCCCAGCCCCCCAACCCCCCCCCCCCCCCCCCCCCCCCCACCTGCCCGGTCCCACGCTTACTTGTACACCATGTTCTGTTTCAGCATTGTCACCTGGTAGCCCACGTTATTCGTTTGGGAAATGCCATCAGGGGCAGACATCAGACTGACTAAATCACGCCTGATCCGACAGACCGGCATCTCAAAGTTGGGTTGCGTTGGCCCTGAGAGAGGAGAGTTAACGATTAGCAGCCACGTTGGAAAGAAATACAGCACGGTGGCTCGGCGGTAGAGTTGCTGCCTTACAGCGCCAGAGACCCGGGTTCGATCCCGACTACGGGTGCTTGTGTATATAGAGCTTGTACGTTCTCCCCTTGACCTGCGTGGGATTTCTCTGAGACCTTTGGTTTCCTCCAACACTCCAAAGACATGCAGGTTTGTAGGTTAATTGGCTTGGTATAAATGTGAAATTGTCCCTGGTGTGTGTCGGATGGTGTTAGTGTGTGGGGATCGCTGGTCGGTGCGGACTAGGTGGCCTGATTCTGTATCTGATTCTGCGCTGTATCTCTGAACGAAACTAAAAGTGGTGTAGGAAGGGACTGCAGATGTTAGTTTACACTGAAGATAGAGACACCAAATACTGGAGGAACTCAGCGGGCCAGGCAGCATCTCTGGAGAAAAGGAATAGGTGACGTTTCGGGTCGAGACCACTCTTCTTAAGACTGAGAAGGGTCAGAGTACCTCCAGCATATGTGAAAGAATGTGAAAACACACACTTCGAGGTTCAGGGACAGTTTCTTCCCAGCTGTTATCAGGCAACTGAACCATCCTACCACATCCAGAGAGCAGTCCTGAGCTACTGCCTACCTCATTGGAGACCATTGGACTATCTTTGCTCGGGCTTTGCTGGCTTTATCTTGCTCTGAACACTATTCACGGTATTCCCTTTATCGTGTATCTGTACACTGTGTGAACGGCTCGAATGTAATCATGCGTTGTCCTTTTCGCTGGCTGGTTAGCACGCAATAAAAGCTTTCCACTGTACCTCGGTACAGGTGACAATAAACTAAACTGTGTGTGTGTGTGTTTGGGAAGAGGCAGGAAGGTGAGTGGGAGTTGAGGATACCTTGTCCAGTTGAGTTGGTCACGGTGACTTTGACAGTCATACTGGAAAAGTTGCAAGGAGGCAACGATATGATCGCAGACATGGATCGGCGATTCGCTATCACCTGGGTCTCAGTCTCATTCACCAGCGAGATCATAAAATCTGTTCACATTTAAAAAAGACAAGGTTACAGGACATAAGATGGATGCCATCGTGATTACATTTTATCTTTGGATGCTCCATTGTCACCCCCTAGTTAACAATGGTTAATCCTACACTTCCCTTCAGCTTCGTCCCCTTTGATCTCTTGTTTTCACACCTTGCCCTTCCATATCTCTGTGTCTCCCTCTCCCCTGACTCTCAGTCTGAAGAAGGGTCTCAACTGGAAACGGCAACCATTCCTTCTCTCCAGAGATGCTGCCTGTCACTTCAGCTTTTTGTGTCTATCTTCAGATAGATCTCTGAAATCTTTCTTGTTACTAATATACACGGAATATATAACGCAGAACGAGGAAATGTGCCAAGAAAAAGGCCATAACTCAGCGGGTCAGGCAGCATCTGTGGAGAACATGGATAGGTGACGTTTCACAGAGTGCTGGAGTAACTCAGCGGGTCAGGCAGCATCTGGGGAGAACATGGATAGGTGACGTTTCGGATTGAGACCCTTCTTCTGTGTCTTGTTTTCTGTCCCATCGTTAAATGGCAAAGCCTGAACATACTGGGACTGGCTCGATTGTAATCACATCTTGTCTTTCCGCTGACCAGTTAGCACACAACAAAAGCTCTTCACTGTACCCCGGGACACGTGACAATAAACTAAACTCAACTACAGTGGGCCCTGCCTCTGCAAACATGTTACATTCCACTTAAGGGCTGGGCGGTTGGTAGTGCAGTAGGGAGTGTTCCTGCCTGAAGGCTCCAACGTCATGGGTTCAATCCTGGCCTTGGATACGATTCAAGTAGATTGTACACATTCTCCCCGTGAGGTCTCCTCCAGGTGATTTGGTTTAGTTTAGAGATACAGCGCGGAAACAGGCCCTTCGGCCCACCGACCAGCGATCCCCGCGCAATAACACTATCCTACACGCACAACGGAGAATTTGTACAAATTTATACCAAGCCAATTAACCGACAAACCTGTACGTCTTTGGAGTGTGGGAGGAAATCATAGATCTCGGAGAAAACCCACGCAGGTCACGGGGAGAACGTACAAACTCCGTACAGACGGCACCTATGGTAAGGATCGAACCCGGGTCCCTGGCGCTGTGAGGCAGCAACTCTACCGCTGCGCCACCGTGCTGACCGATTATCCCCACGTCACAGAGTTATCCTGATGAGTCGAATGGCTGCTGTAAATTACCTCTTAGTGTAGAGAGGTGACAAAAGAACCATAGGGGAATTGATGGATATGCACAAGTTGATAAGTTCATCAGTGACAGGAGCAAAACTAGGCCACTCGGCCCATCAAGTCTACTCCACCGTTCAATCATGGCTGATCTTAACCCCATTCTCCTGCCTTCTCCCCGTAACCCCTGATGCCCACTGAGGGTGGAGGGAAAGAAGGGGAAGGCGACAATGGTACAGGTGGGATTGTTCTGCTGGGAGCTAGTATGGACTCATTGGGTCGATCGATAAATCACCAGGTGATGCTGCAATGTAGTAGGTTGATCTTCGGCAAGGAATGGAACGATGCCATTGATCACCCTCTGTCCCTGCCATTTCAGTTAGTTGACGACTGACCTGTTTTTCAACTCCACGTTCCATCTTCATAACAACTTCATGTCATATTTAGCAGAATTAGGCCATTCGGCCCATCTCCACCATTCTGTCATGGCTGATCTATCTCAACCCCAATCTCCTGCCTTCTCCCCGTTTCCTTATCTCCGTATCCCACAATAACGTGGCCTCACAAGTACCCATCAACAGTTCTGGAATATTCCATTGGTCCTGGGCCGCCATTGGTGGAGCGGGAGCACGTGGCCGCTGGCTGGGTGAGGTCACGTGGGGCGCGGGGCGGTGACGTCACCCTTTGTCCCTTATTTGGGAGTGAGGAAGTTGGCAACCCTACTAATATGGGACAAGGGCGGTCCCGTACGGGACAAACTAGCCCAAAATACGGGATGTCCCAGCCAATACGGGACAGTTGGCAACCCAACTTTGTTGCACGCACTGCAATACTTTTCACTGCTTCTTAGTACACATGGCAATAATAAAGCTGTACCAGTATCAATACATCCTGCAATCCTCTCCTCTCTCCACCTGGTAATCCCTTACAATGACAGAGCTCAGAGTGAAGCATTGCTTGTGGGAGTCTAGTATTGAACGTACGATTGATGAGGTGCACTCATTGGCAATGACTGAGTGTGATTAGGTTCTCAATGCTGGAGATATTGATCTGGAACAGGATGTGCCTGTGGTTCACTTGTTTATAGTGTCATAGAGTGATACAGTACAGAAACAGGCCCTTCAGCCCAACTTGCCCACACTGACCAACAGATCCCAGCTACTCTAGTCCCAACTGCCTGCGTGTTGCCCCATATCCCTCCAAACCTGTCCTATCCATGTACCTGTCTAACTGTTTCTTAAACGTTGGGATAGTCCCAGCCTCAACTACCTCCTCTGGCAGCTCGTTCCATACACCCACCACCCTTTGCGTGGAAAAAGTCACCCCTCATATTCCTGTTAAATCTTTTCCCCTTCACCTTAAACCCATGTCCTCTGGTCCTCTGCCAATGGATTTAGGGGAATTTGTGCAGAAAGCACCAGTGGTGTCTCTCTCGAGTGTTTGCAGGGAGTCCCTGTCTCAGAACGATACAACCAGCGG
>NC_135984.1:4082106-4086966 GCF_053455715.1 Rhinoraja longicauda
CTCTAAAATAAACTAAGCTAAAGATGCTGCCTGATCTGCTGAGTTACAATAGCATGTGGTGTCTTTCGACGGCCAAACGAACTCCCCAGCCTCTCTGTAAAATCTTTCCTCTTCAGATCCTTATCCAGCTACTTTCAAAGGTTTCAGTCTTTTATTGTCACGTGTACCTATTAAGGTGCAGTGATATGCGAATTACCTGTACAGCCACACGGAAAAAAAAGCCACCACCCACACAACTACATAAACGTTAACATAAACATCCCCACATTCCTCACTGTGATGAAAGGCAAATAGTTCAAGCTTCATCCTCTTCTGAATGCTAATGTTAAATCTGCCTCAGTTACCTCCCCTAAACCTCACTCAGACCCCTAACCCCACCATAGGCTTCCTTCTGGAACATCCCATTCTTTTGTCAGTCACCATCACTACTTTTCTGTAAATGATTTCTCTCTCTCTCTCTCTCTCTCTCTGCTCATCCCCTTCACAGGTCTGGCGAGAAGTTCCTTCCAGAACAGGGACAGACAGTCCAGAACATGGGCGCGCAGCGGTAGAGTTGCTGCCTTACAGCGAATGCAGCGCCGGAGACTCAAGTTCGATCCTGACTACGGGCGCCGTCTGTACGGAGTTTGTACGTTCTCCCCGTGACCGCGTGGGCTTTCTCCAGGAGCTCCGGTTTCCTCCCACACTCCAAAGGCGCGCAGGTTTGTAGGTTAATTGGCTTCTGTAAATTGCAAATTGTCCCCTAGTGTTTAGGACTGACGCTAGTGTACGGATTAATCGCTGGTCGATGTGGACTCGGTGGTTTGAAGGGGCCTGTGTCTCTAACGTCCAAAGTCTAAAGAATATAAATGCAAGTAATTTTCCCCCAAAAGTTAAATGCTTCCATTTGGATGGGTGTCGGGCATTGATGAGGATCAATGTCGGATGGGGAAGTTTGTGGCCTTCGGGCAGACACAAAACCCGGAGTAACTCAGTGGGACAGGCAGCATCTTGAAGAGGAGGGGTGGGTGACGTGGGACAAGACCCTTCTTCAGACATTTGGGTCTGGTCTTTGGGTTGGTGAGAGGTGGGTTCCGGCTCGATGGGCCAAAGGGACCTACATCCACTCTGTATCTCTAAAGACGGAAGTCTAAATAGGTTTGGTGAATCTTTCAAAGCTTTTCTATCTCTCCTGAGATTGGCTGCTCTTGTGGCTGGAGGAGCTGCTGTTACACACAGGGCACACGTGACATCCTTGCTGCTGCTCAGTCAAGCCCAGGCTTCGGCATTCTGCTCTAATTGCCATCTCAACTCACCATTCCACTGCTGAACATGCACAGATACGCCCAGATCTCACTGTTTACTTGCCCTTTCAGACTGGTCCTCCTGGCATTTAATCAACCATCCCGAAACAATGTTAGACCTCACAGTCTTCAGCGTAACATCACTTCCACCGCCGATCTCCTTATTCCACTGGGCTGCCTAATGCCACCTTAATGTTTAACACAGTGTATCACATTCAGACACACACACACACACACACACGCACACACACATTCAGACACACACGCACACACATGTACATGCACACACACACGCACACACACATTCAGACACACATGCACATACACATGTACACACATACACACACTCACACAACACATTCAGACACATGCGCACACACACACACACACACTCACACACACATTCAGACACATGCGCACACGCACATACACACAACACTCATTCACTCACACGCACACTCTCACGACTCACACACAGCATTCACACACACGCACACACACACACACTCACACACACATTCACACACGCACACACACACACACTCACACACACATTCACACACGCACACACACACACACACACACACACACATTCACACACACGCACACACACACACACTCACACACACATTCACACACACGCACTCACACACACACTCACACACACATTCACACACGCACCACACACACACACACACACACACACACATTCAGACACACACGCACATGCACACGCACATACATACAAACACTCACACACACATTCAGACACACACGCACACGCACATACACACTCACTCACACACATTCAGACACACACGCACACGCACACGCACATACACACACACACACTCACATACACATTCAGACACACACGCACACACACACACACTCACACACACATTCAGACACACACGCACACGCACACGCACATACACACACACACACTCACACACACATTCAGACACACACACCCATGCACATACACACACGCACACACTCACACACACATTCAGACACACACGCAAATACACATGTACACACACACACACACACACACATTCAGACACACACGCACACGCACATACACACACATGTACACACTCACACACACACACACCCACACACACACACAAGGAAGGGGTGTGCACAGGCACACAGGTAGCAGCAGTTGGTGACGTCAGTGTGCAGGCCGGAGTGATGTTTTAAACCCTAGTGCCCCGCCTGTCGTCTTGTTATGGTTTCTGTACCGTGACCACAAGGTACTTGACGTAGAAACAAGGAACTGCAGGCGCTGGTTGATGGGCAAAATGACACAAAGCGCTGGAGTAACTCAGCAGGTGAGGCGGACATGGGTGAACATGGGCTGGTGCGGTGGCAGGTTGAGACAAGAGGCTGCCGGCTCACTCCAGCACTTGGGGTTGGCCTCACTGTTCCACACTGGAACGCTGAAAGGCCGGGTGGGTCAGCAGAGGTGATGGGTGCTCACATTCAGTCCCACACTCACCTCCAGTCATTGGTTTCTTTGTGCTGCTCAGCCTTTCTCCTTCACTCAAGGAAACTCGCCGTTCCCTCCTCGGTTCGCCAACCGTCCCGCATTAGCCGGGACATCCCGTATTTTCAGGCTAAATTAGTTTGTCCCCGTACGGGACCGCCCTTGTCCCGTATTAGTAGGGTTGCCAACTCTCTCCGCTCCCAAACAAGGGGACAAAGGGGTGACATCATCGCCCCCGCGCCCCACGTGACCTCACCCAGCCAGCGGGGCACGTGCTCCCGCCTCCACCAATGGCGGGAGCACGTGGCCGCTGGCTGGGTGAGGTCACGTGGGGCGCGGGGCGGTGACGTCACCCTTTGTCCCTTATTTGGGAGTGAGGAAGTTGGCAACCCCTCCTCCCTCCCTCTCTCTCTCCCCGGCCCACTCATGCCCCTTTCCCCTCGCTTCTCCCTCTCCATTCCCCCTCTTCTCCTTTTCAAAGCTTCTCACTGTACCTCGGGACACGTGACAATAAACTGAACTAAACTCTCCCAGTCCCTCTCCTTCCTCTCGCCCCCTCTTTCCTTTCCCCCTAAGATAGACTCAAGATGCTGGAGTAACTCAGTGGGTCAGACGGCATCTCTGGAGAGAAAGAATAGAAACATAGAAACATAGAAAATAGGTGCAGGAGTAGGCCATTCGGCCCTTCGAGCCTGTACGCACCGCCATTCAATATGATCATGGCTGATCATCCAACTCAGTATCCCGTACCTGCCTTCTCTCCATACCCCCTGATCCCTTTAGCACAAGGGCCACATCTAACTCCCTCTTAAATATAGCCAATGAACTGGCCTCAACTACCTTCTGTGGCAGAGAATTCCACAGATTCACCACTCTCTGTGTGAAAAAAAACTTTCTCAACTCGGTCCTAAAAGACTTCCCCCTTATCCTTAAACAGTGACCCTTTGTTCTGGACTTCCCCAACATCGGGAACAATCTTCCTGCATCTAGCCTGTCCAACCCCTTAATAGGTGACGCTTTGGGACGAGACCCTTCTTCAGACAGTCTGTCCCCCTGAGTTACTCCAGCTTTTTGTGCCTACCTTCGGTTTAAACCAGCGCCTGCAGTTCCTTCCTCCACATCTCCTTTCCCCCCCCCACCACATCCCTCTTGCTCCCCCTCCCTCTCCCTCCATGTCCCCCTCCCTCTCCCTCCATGTCCCCTCCCTCTCCCCTCCATGTCCCCCTCCCTCTCCCCTCATGTCCCCTCCCTCTCCCTCCATGTCCCCCTCCCTCTCCCTCCATGTCCCCCTCCCTCTCCCTCCATGTCCCCCTCCCTCTCCCTCCATGTCCCCCCTCCCTCTCCCTCCATGTCCCCCTCCCTCTCCCTCCATGTCCCCCTCCTCTCCCTCCATGTCCCCCTCCCTCTCCCTCCATGTCCCCTCCTCTCCCTCATGTCCCCCTCCCTCTCCTCCATGTCCCCCCCTCCCCCTCCTCCCCTCCATGTCCCCCTCTCCCCACCCTTTCCTCATCTCCTTTTCATTTCCTCCTCCCATCCTCAACAGCTGAGTTGTTCTATTTCACTTAAGATCGACAAAGAAGGGTCTCGACCCGAAACGTCACCCATTCCTTCTTTCCAGAGATGTTGCCTGTCCCACTGAGTTACTCCAGCATCTTGTGTCTATCCTCGGTTTAAACGGCATCTGCAGTTCCTTCCTACACATTTGTTCTATTCAGTTGTTCCCTGTCGAACGTTATTAGTGGTCTCAGGGAAATCCCCTGAAATAAGAGCATTTGGCCATTCGGCCCATCGTCAGGTTTGCTGCTGTTCATCCTCTACAAATGTACTAATCCCTGTTCCCATTCGCCCTTTACTTTCCTTCTACTTCAACGCTCTCCCCAATGTTCTTTCATCTCCAGAGTGACGTAAATCCTCACGATGATCGTCATTGCAATAAAACTGAGACCAGCGTGGATCCAATCACAGTGGACCCTCGCACGACTGCTCACTACTAGTCCCAGCTACTACAAAGTATTGAAATGGAAGATTCTTTAGCTTCATTTGTGAAGCTGCTGCTCCTGGTCTGGTGACGTCAAGCATGAG
>NC_135984.1:4087466-4109966 GCF_053455715.1 Rhinoraja longicauda
GATTGGACACATTAGAGGCAGATAACATGTTCCCAATGTTGGGGGAGTCCAGAACAAGGGGCCACAGTTTTGAGAATAAGGGGTAGGCCATTTAGAACGGAGATGAGGAAGAACTTTTTCAGTCAGAGGGTGGTGAAGGTGTGGAATTCTCTGCCTCAGAAGGCAGTGGAGGCCAGTTCGTTGGATGCTTTCAAGAGAGAGCTGGATAGAGCTCTTAAGGATAGCGGAGTGAGGGGGTATGGGGAGAAGGCAGGAACGGGGTACTGATTGATAGTGATCAGCCATGATCGCATTGAATGGCGGTGCTGGCTCGAAGGGCTGAATGGCCTACTCCTGCACCTATTGTCTATTGTCTATTGTCTATTGTAACTCAGTGGGTCAGAGGGCATCTCTGGAGAGAAAGAATAGAACATAGAAACATAGAAAATAGGTGCAGGAGTAGGCCATTCGGCCCTTCGAGCCTGTACGCACCGCCATTCAATATGATCATGGCTGATCATCCAACTCAGTATCCCGTACCTGCCTTCTCTCCATACCCCCTGATCCCGTTAGCCACAAGGGCCACATCTAACTCCCTCTTAAATATAGCCAATGAACTGGACTCAACTACCTTCTGTGGCAGAGAATTCCACAGAATCACCACTCTGTGTGAAAAAAAAACTTTCTCAACTCGGTCCTAAAAGACTTCCCCCTTATCCTTAAACTGTGACCCTTTGTTCTGGACTTCCCCAACATCGGGAACAATCTTCCTGCATCTAGCCTGTCCAACCCCTTAATAGGTGACGCTTTGGGACGAGACCCTTCTTCAGACAGTCGGTCCCCCTGAGTTACTCCAGCTTTTTGTGCCTTCCTTCGGTTTAAACCAGCGCCTGCAGTTCCTTCCTCCACATCTCGTTCCCCCCCCCCCTCCCACCATCCCTCTTGCTCCCCCCTCCCTCTCCCTCCATGTCCCCCTCCCTCTCCCTCCATGTCCCCCTCCCTCCTCCTCCATGTCCCCCTCCTCTCCCTCCATGTCCCCCTCCCTCTCCCTCCATGTCCCCCTCCCTCTCCCTCCATGTCCCCCTCTCCCCACCCTTTCCTCATCTCCTTTTCATTTCCTCCTCCCATCCTCAACAGCTGAGTTGTTCTATTCACTTAAGATCGACAAAGAAGGGTCTCGACCCGAAACGTCACCCATTCCTTCCTTCCAGAGATGTTGCCTGTCCCACTGAGTTACTCCAGCATCTTGTGTCTATCCTCGGTTTAAACAGCATCTGCAGTTCCTTCCTACACATTTGTTCTATTCAGTTGTTCCCTGTCGAACGTTATTAGTGGTCTCAGGGAAATCCCCCTGAAATAAGAGCATTTGGCCATTCGGCCCATCGTCAGGTTTGCTGCTGTTCATCCTCTACAAATGTACTAATCCCTGTTCCCATTCGCCCTTTACTTTCCTTCTACTTCAACGCTCTCCCAATGTTCTTTCATCTCCAGAGTGACGTAAATCCTCACGATGATCGTCATTGCAATAAAACTGAGACCAGCGTGGATCCAATCACAGTGACCCTCGGCACGACTGCTCACTACTAGTCCCAGCTACTACAAAGTATTGAAATGGAAGATTCTTTAGCTTCATTTGTGAAGCTGCTGCTCCTGGTCTGGTGACGTCAAGCATGAGGTTATTGCAATAAACAACATTCCTGACATTCCCCTCTCTCTCTCTCTCTCTCTCTCTCTCTCTCTCTCTCTCTCTCTCTCTCTCTCTCCTCTCTCTCTCTCTCTCTCTCTCTCTCTCTCTCTCTCTCTCTCTCTCTCTCTCTCTCTATCTCTCTCTCTCTCTCTCTCTCTCTCTCTCTCTCTCTCTCTCTCTCTCTCTCTCTCTCTCTCTCTCTCCCTCTCTCCCTCTCTCTCCCTCTCTCCCTCTCCCTCTCTTTCTCTTTCTTTCGGGCAATGGCTGAACATTTAGAACTGAAATCATTCGGCTTGCAGCTCCATGTTGACCCTTGGTCTGTGAATCCCCCTCTCACCCCCTGGTCTGTCTGACCCCCTCACCCCCCTGGTCTGTGAATCCCCCCCTCACCCCCTGGTCTGTGAATCCCCCCCTCACCCCCTGGTCTGTCTGACCCCCTCACCCCCTGGTCTGTCTGACCCCCTCACCCCCTGGTCTGTGATCCCCCCTCACTCCTTGTCCACGAGTCCCCCTCTCCACCCCTGGTCAGTGAATCCCACCCATTTTCACTCCTGGTCAGTCAGGCTCGCTCGCTAGTCTGACCTCTCAGTCCCACTCCTACTCCCGTTCAAAAGACCAATCCAGGTTCTGCTCCCATCACCCTGTGCTCCCTCCCAGTCCACAAAGCTCATTCTCACTCCTCGTCTGCCTGACAAGTCCCACTCCAGGTCTCCGAGCTCCGCTCCCACTCCTGATCCAGGTCCCACTCCAGGTCTCCGAGCTCCGCTCCCACTCCTGATCCAGGTCCCACTCCAGGTTAGTGAGTCCACTCCCACTCCTGGAAAAGGCTCTTGATTTGCAATAAGGCTTTTTGAAGGGTCTCGACCCGAACCGTCACCCATTCCTTCTCTCCAGAGATGCTGCCTGTCCCACTGAGTTACTCCAGCACATTGTGTCTATCTTCTAATTAATCCAGCACCTGCAGTTCCTTCCGACACAGGGGTTTTGGTTCAGTCGTTGTCAGTCAGTTGAGTTCATTGTCACGTGTACCGAGGTACAGTGAAAAGCCTTTTGTTGCGTGCTATCCAGTCAACAGAAAGACAACACATGATTACAGTCGAGCCAATCACCCTGTTACAAACATATGGGTTATGCTCTGGGTGCAAACTACCTTCCTCCTTACCAGGGCCTAGCATCAAAATCAATGCACAGGAGGAACTCAGCGGGGTCAGGCAGCATCTACGGAGCAAATAGGACAGATGACGTTGGGACATATTATAGACAATAGACAATACGTGCAGGAGGAGGCCATTCGGCCCTTCGAGCCAGCACCACCATTCAATGTGATCCTGGCTGATCATTCTCAATCAGTACCCCGTTCCTGCCTTCTCCCCATACCCCCTGACTCCGCTATCCTTAAGAGCTCTATCCAGCTCTCTCTTGAATGCATTCAGAGAATTGGCCTCCACTGCCTTCTGAGGCAGAGAATTCCACAGATTCACAACTCTCTGACTGAAAAAGTTTTTCCTCGTCTCCGTTCTAAATGGCCTACCCCTTATTCTTAAACTGTGGCCCCTTGTTCTGGACTCCCCCAACATTGGGAACATGTTTCCTGCCTCTAACGCATCCAACCCCTTAATAATCTTATACGTTTCGATAAGATCTCCTCTCATCCTTCTAAATTCCAGTGTATTCGGAGACGGACAGATGTTGAGTGCTGCTGGAAGGTCATCAACTCGGTGAAGGGCACTCTTTGGTCTGCCCAAAGCATGTGGACCTCCCAGCAGAGTGAGATGCCCCTCACTGGTCGGGAACCTGCTGCGGAATCCCTTTGGTCCTTACCTGCTGAGTTCCTCCTGCACTTTGTTTGTTAAACTAGGTGTTGGTCAAAGATAACAGAGCAGAGCAAGATAGACCACTCGACCCTAAAAACCGTTGTACGTCACGGCGCCATTTTAGTGGGCAGAAACTTGCAGAAACATTTAAAAAGAAAAATAGTGCTACCCTTTAAACCTACTCCCCGGTGATAATACTTTCAGATGCATGTTGCTTCCATGTAATTGATAGTCACGTGGAAGGGGATGTAATTCATTGAGCGGCACGGTGGCGCAGCGGTAGAGTTGCTGCCTTACAGCGCCAGGGACCCAGGTTCGATCCTGACCACGGGTGCTGTCTGTACCAAAGATAACAGAGCAGAGCAAGATAGGCCACTCGACCCTAAAAACCGTAGTACGTCACGGCGCCATTTTAGTGGGCAGAAACTTGCAGAAACATTTAAAAGAAAAGTAACAACAATCTGGGAATTGATAGATGAGATATGTTCTGCATTTTAATGGTATCATCACACAGACTGTTCCCCCAAAACACTGATTACACCGCGAGAGGCCTACTAAAATGGCTCCTTTGCGTACTACACTTCAGTATAGGTGACTACAACGGAGCGGTCCATCTTGTTCCTCTAGTATCTTTGGTGTAGGTACCTGGCAGGAGAAAGGAGCTGGGGTTACAGAGTGGGGAGGGATCAAGGTGTGTGAGGGGTAGGGGAGGGGAGGGCAGGAGTGTGTCTAGGGGTGGTGGGAGAGGCCCAGGGAGGAGGGTCAGGCAGAGCTGAGATAAACAGTGTTTACAGCAGATACCTGCCACATTCCAACGCTGGGTGTTACCTGCTGGAGACTATGGACAGGGCACTGACAGCTTCATGCCAGAGGCAGAAACTGGGGAACAGGTCAGGTGGCATTCCCCTCACAGCGAGCACAGCTCGACCAAACTAAGTGTCCCCGCCCAAAACGTCACCCATTCCTTCTCTCCGGAGATGCTGCCTGTCCCACTGAGTCACCCCAGCATTTTGTGTCCACCTTCAATGAAACAAAGTGGCTGCCACTGACTGGCACACCCCCACAGAGTGTGGACCTGCAAGTGTCACGGAGGTAAAAATGTAGAAATGGAGAAGGGTCCCGACCCGAAACATCATCCCTCCTTTTACGCCAGACCCGCTTGGGTTACTCCAGCACTTTGTGTCTTTCTTCTGTAGAAACGAAGAACTGCAGATGCGTGTTGAAACCAAAGACAGACACATAGTGCTGGAGTAACTCCAACGGGTTAAACTCAGAGGAGAGGTGCTGTCTTCGGTCGCAACTCTTCCTCAGAGAGTTTGATGAAGGGTTCCGACTAGAATAGTCACTTGTTCTTAGGGTTGCCAACCGTCCCGTATTAGCCGGGACATCCCATATTTTGGGCTGAATTATTTTGATCGCCCTTGTCCCATATTAGTAGGGGTTGCCAACTTCCTCAATCCCAAATATGGGACAAAGGGTGACGTCACCGCCCCGCGCCCCACGTGACCTCACCCAGCCAGCGGCCACGTGCTCCCGCTCCACCAATGTGGCGGTGATGTCACCTTGTCCCGCATTTAGGAGTGAGGAAGTTGGCAAGCCTCTTTGTTCTGTTTCTCCGGAGATGCTGCCTGACCTGCTGAGTTACCCCAGCACTTTGTTTTTTGACCAATCCCAGCTCTTTATACCAAAGATAAACACAAAATGTGTCCCAACCCAAAACGGCACCTATCCCTTTTCTCCAGAGATGCTGCCTGACCTGCTGAGTCTATCTTTGGTGTCACGCAGGTTGGCGTTGAGAGTGGGAGTGGCTCACCCAGCAGAAGTGCTCGGTCACTCAGCGTTTGCCCAGTGCCTTCTTTATAACTTCACATTCCTTGTATGTTTACATATTTGGCTAATAAATTAATTACAATTACAACCCTCTCATGTTTGGGATGTGGGAGGGAACCGGAAGCCCCCAGAGTCAACCAACAAGGGTCTGTGTTTGCCTTTCACACATTTAGCATGCTCTCCACAATATGTTGAAGGGCGGCACGGTGGCGCAGCGGTAGAGTTGCTGCCTTATAGCGAATGCAGCGCCGGAAACTCGGGTTCCATCCCGACTACGGGTGCTGTCTGTACGGAGTTTGTACGTTCTCCCCGTGACCTGCGTGGGCTTTCTCCGAGATCTTTGGTTTCCTCCCACACTCCAAAGACGTACAGGTTAATTGGCTTGGTAAATGTAAAAATTGTCCCTCGTGGGTGTAGGATAGTGTTAATTAGTGTTAATGTGCGGGGATCGCTGGTCGGCGCGGACCCGGTGGGCCGAAAGGGCCTGTTTCCACGCTGTATCTCTAAACTAAAACTAAAAATCTCTCTCTCTAAACTAAAACTTATAGTCATTCATAGTCATAGAGTCTTAAAGTCATATATCAGCCCCACTTGCCCATATCGACCAACATGTCATAAGATCATAAGATCATGTGATAGTAATGAATTAGGCCATTCGGCCCATTAAGTCTACTCCGCCATTCAATCAAGGCTGATCTATCTCTCCCTCCTAACCCCATTCTCCTGCCTTCTCCCCATAACCTCTGACACCCGCACTAATCACGAATCTATCTATCTCTGCATTAAATATATCCACTGACTCGGCCTCCACAGCCTTCTGTGGCAAAGAATTCCACCGATTCACCACCCTGTAGATGTCTGATCCACACTAGTCCCACCTGCCTGCGTTTGCCCCATATCCCTCTAAACCTGTCCTATCCATGTACCTGTCCAAATGTTTTATTTAAACGTTGTGATAGTGTCTGCACCAACAACCTTCTATGGCAGCTCGTTCCATAACCCCCATCCATTGTGTAAAACAGTTGTGTAAAAAAACCTGTGCATAGAATCTGGTATTGGTCAAAAAACAAAGTGCTGGAGTAACTCAGCGGGTCAGGCAGCATTTCTGGAGAGAAGGAACGGGTCAAGAAGGGTCTCAATCGTGAAACGTCACCCATTCCTTCTCTCCAGAGATGCTGCCTGACCCGCTGAGTTACTCCAGCACTTTGTGTCTGTCTTTGGGAAGCAGCAGGAAGCACTGTCCAGTGTTGTGGAGTTGGGGATACCTGCTCCTCCAGGTGTGTTGGTGACGGTGACCCTGAGAAGGCCAGAACACAACAGGTGACATCAGGAAGGGCAGAGCCCACAATGGCCCATTGTTGGCTGGAGAAGATGTGCTAACGAGAGGGATTCAAGAGGGCAGTCACGGTGGCGCAGTGGTAGAGTTGCTGCCTTACAGCGAATCCAGCGCCGGAGACCCGGGTTCGATCCTGACTACGGGCGCCGTCTGGACGGAGTTTGTACGTTCTCCCCGTGACCTGCGTGGGTTTTCTCTGAGATCTTCGGTTTCCTCCCACACTCCAAAGACGTGCAGGTTTGTAGGTTAATTGGCTTGGTAAATGTAAAAATTGTCCCTAGTGTGTGTAGGATAGTGTTAATGTGCGGTCGGTGCGGACCCGGTGGGCCGAAGGGCCTGTTTCCGCGCTGTATCTCTAAACTAAAGTGGGAGAACAGTGGAACTGGCAGGACAACTGGGGTGGGGGAGGGGAAATGCAGGAGTTACTTGAAATTAGAGAAATCAACGTTCATACCACTTGGTGTCACCGATGAGCAGGAGGCCACATGAGGAACACTGGAGACAGTGGGTGAGGTTGGAGGAGGTGCACGTGAACCTCTGTCTCACCTGGAAGGGCTGCTGGGCTCGCTAGATGGAGGTGAGGGAGGAGGTAACAGGGACAGGTCGGTGAGTTAATTGGCCGTTGCAAATTGTCCCAGTTGTGTGTAAGAAGTGGAATCTGGGCCCCAGAGCAATAGACAATTGAATGGCGGTGCTGGCTCGAAGGGCCGAATGGCCTCCTCCTGCACCTATTGTCTATTGTCTATTGTCTATAAAAAACAAGTCTTTTGGACGAGATTTCGTCACCCACAGTGCAACAATAAGAGCAATAAAATAAGTAATTACACAACCACAACCAACACAAAACAAACAAAAAAAAAGAAGAAACACCCATCACAGTGAGTCTCCACCGGTCACCTCCTCACAGTGATGGAAGGACAGAATGTATTTTCTCTTCCCCTGCCATCTTCTCCCGCGGTCAGGCTGTTGTAGTTGCCATGTTCCAGGCCGCGCCGGACGATGAAAGGTCCCCAGCGGGCCGACCCAAGCCCCGCGATCTGGAGCGGGCGAAGACGCTGCTCAGGACACTTCCAGTTTCCAGCCCCGCTATGTGGACGCTTCTGCAGGGCCGAATGGCCTCCTCCTGCACCTACTGTCTATTGTCTATTGAATCTGATGAAGGGTCTAGACTCGAAACGTCGCCTATTTCTTTTCTCCAGCGACGCTGCCTGGCCCGCTGAGTTACTCCAGCACTTTGTGTCTGTCTTCGGTGCAAACCAGCATCTGCAGTTCCTTCCTACACAATACATGATTACATTCCAGCTGTCCACAGTGTACAGACAATGTTGTATCCTTATTGTTTTGATGTGTTTTTGCTTTATTCTTAATTGTTAACTGTATGTTTGTGTTGTCATTTGTGAGCGGAGCACCAAGGCACATTCCTTGTATATGAACATACTTGGCCAATAAACTTATTCATTCATTCATTCAATCAGAAACATGCCTGACCGCCCCGACGTGGCAACTTCAACAGCCTGACCTCGGGAGAAGACGGCAGGGGAAGATAAAAGACATCCTGGCCTTCCATCACTGTGAGGAGGTGACTGGAGGAGACTCACTGTGATGGATGTTGCTTTTTTTTGTCTTGTGTTGGCTTTGTGATTGTGTGTGTCATTGCTTGTTTTTAGTGCTCTTATTGTTGGACTGTGGGTGACGGAATATCGTCCGAAAGACTTGTTTTTTTGGATGACAATAGACAATAGACAATAGGTACAGGAGTAGGCCATTCGGCCCTTCGAGCCAGCACTGCCATTCAATGTGATCATGGCTGATCATTCTCAATCAGTACCCCGTTCCTGCCTTCTCCCCATACCCCCTGACTCCGCTATCCTTAAGAGCTCTATCTAGCTCTCTCTTGAATGTATTCAGAGAATTGGTCTCCACTGCCCTCTGAGGCAGAGAATTCCACAGATTCACAACTCTCTGACTAAAAAAGTTTTTCCTCATCTCTGTTCTAAATGGCCTACCCCTTATTCTTAAACTGTGGCCCCTGGTTCTGGACAATAAAGGCTATTCTGATTCTGATTCTGATTCTGATTCTGATTCTGATTCTGATTCTGATTCTGATTCTGATTCTGATTCTGATTCTGATTCTGATTCTGATTTTGATGATAAAGTGAATAACCTGAATAACGTTTAGTACAAGATAAAGCCAGTAAAGTCTGATCAAAGACAGTCCATGGGTCGACAATGAAGTAGATGGTGGCTCAGGACTGTTCCCTGGTTGTGCGTAGGATGGTAAACTTTATTCACAGACCGCGTGACAAGTCGCAGATCAGTGGCTTTTGTGTTTGACAAGTATCTGCCGTTCTTTGTTTCGACTTGGTAGCTGTGATTTAATGGGGCCATGCTCAAGGCAATGCAGAACCGGTTTGACTGCAACATCATCGCAGGTATCTCTTTGAATCTTTGTTCCTGTTTTTGTGATGGCAGTGTCAATTGTTGAACACCAGGAGGCAGTGCTTGCACTACCAGGCATGTGTATTGGAGGAACAGCACCTCATATTTCGCCTGGGCAGCTTGCAGCCCAGTGGTATGAATATCGACTTCTCCAACTTTAGATAGTTCCTCTGTCCCTCTCTTCCCCTCCTCCTTCCCAGATCTCCCTCTATCTTCCTGTCTCCACCTACATCCCTCCTTTGTCCCGACCCTCTGACATCAGTCTGAAGGAGGGTCTTGACCCGAAACGTCACCCATTCATTCCTTCTCTCCTGAGATGCTGTCCGACCTACTGAGTTACTCCAGCATTTTGTGAATAAATACCTTCGATTTGTACCAGCATCTGCAGTTATTTTCTTATACTATGTGTATTGTGCAGACCCTGGAGAAGACTACAAACTGCTGGAGGAACTCAGAGGGTCTGGCAGTAGACTGTGGGGAGGGGGAGGGGGGGTGAGAGGAGGTCGATGTTTCAGTAGAAACCCTGCATCAGTCTTCACCGCGCAGTTCTTGCACAAGTCCAGCAACCGTTGATCACAAAATCTGCATCTTGGTGACATTTCACCAGAAATTCCTTTCCAATTAAAATGTTTTTCTAAATGTTCTTCGTTGTTCTCTCTCCCGGAAGATGACGACAGGCGGACACCGGCCAAGGTTTATGAGAATTACTTGCATTGATGCAGTGATTTCAACATCTTGAAATCGGCACCAAAAAAACAAAAACTGGAGTAACTCAGCGGGTCAGGCAGCATCTCTGGAGAAAAGCAACAGGTGACGTTTCGGGTCGGACTGAAAGTCAGGGGGACCGGGAACCGAGAGGTCCAGATGGTACAAGTAGGACAAATCAATAGTCAATAGTCAATAGTCAATAGTGGTTTATTTGTCACATACACATAAATGTGTAGTAAAATGAAACATTACCCACAGTTGAACAATAAGACCAATAAGATTAATCAATAAAAATGCAATAACACATACAATCACAACTAACACCAAACAAAAAGAAACATCCATCACAGTGAGTCTCCTCCAGTCCCTCCTCACTGTGATGGAAGGCCAGAATGTCTTTTTCTCTTCCCTGCCGTCTTGTCCCACGGTCAGGCTGTTGGAGTTGCCACGTCGGGGCGGTCGGGGCTCCCGATATTGAAGCCCCCGCTGGGCGGTGAAAAAAAATCCCGCGGCCTATTTCAGGCCGCGCCGGATGGTGAAAGGTCCGTGGCGGGCCGACCCAAGCCCCGCGATTCGGGGCGGGCGGACACGTTGCCTCTGCCGCTGCCGGAGCTCCCGATGTCGGCCCCCATCCAGGGGCCTGCGGGCTTCCGACGTCCACGCGGCCCGCGCCGGAGCCTCCGGAGACGAGTCGCAGCCGTTCCCGCAGCATTCGCAGGCAGCCAGCGCCGCAGGTGGTGAGTCCGAACCGCGGGCTCTGCGAACCAGAGACCCAGGTGGTCCCAGGTGCATGGCCGATGGTAGGCCGCAACGGGAACGGAGACACGATACAGAACAAAGGTCGCGTCTCCGTTCTGGAGAGAGAATGTTACAGTTACAGTTCCCGTTCCCTCCCACCCCCCCCCCCACCCCCCCAAAACATAACATACAACACTACATCATATTAACACTACAATTGAGACAAAAACAACAAAAAACACAAAAGACAGACGGACTGCAGGCAAGCCGCAGCTGCGACGGAAGACATGCGGAAAGCAAAGATGGCCAAGGAAAGGTTAAGGGCACAATGGTCCATTGGTCTCCTTCTTTCGTACGTCAAAGACGTACAGGTATGTAGGTTAATTGGCTGGGTAAATGTAAAAATTGTCCCTAGTGGGTGTAGGATAGTGTTAATGTGCGGGGATCGCTGGGCGGCACGGACTTGATGGGCCGAAAAGGCCTGTTTCGGCTGTATATATATGATATGATATGATAACTACAACAATCAAAATTGGCAATTGGTGCTTCAGAATACCGTAGTTGACCCTTTGCTGCGCATTTTGCCCGTTCTGTAGAACCGGCGGCACGGTGGCGCAGCGGTAGAGTTGCTGCCTTACAGCGAACGCAGCGCCGGAGACTCAGGTTCGATCCTGACTACGGGGACCGTCTGTACGGAGTTTGTACGTTCACCCCGTGACCTGCGTGGGTTTTCTCCGAGATCTTCGGTTTCCTCCCACACTCCAAAGACGTACAGGTATGTAGGTTAATTGGCTGGGCAAATGTAAAAATTGTCCCTAGTGGGTGTAGGATAGTGTTAATGTGCGGGGATCGCTGGGCGGCGCGGACCCGGTGGCCGAAGGGCCTGTTTCCGCGCTGTATCTCTAAATCTAAAAATCTAAAATCTACCCAGGGTGGACAACAAGGAGGTGAAGCAGCTCCCACTCCGGTCCATTGTTGGCTGGGGTGCAGGATAGCAAGTTTTACAGACTGTCTTTAGGACTGATAGGAATCTCTGCTTCAAAAAGGCAGCTAATATCATCAAAGACCACAACACCCTGGCCACACTCTCAATAAACTACTACCATCATGAAGGTGGTGCAGGACCCACCAACTGTAAGGCTCTTGAACACAGGGGGTTACCAACTTCCTCACTCCCCAATACGGACAAAGGGTGACGTCACCGCCCCGCGCCCCACGTGACCTCACCCGACCAGCGGCCACGAGCTCCCGCTCCACCATGGCGGCCGCAGCGGTAGAGTTGCTGCCTTACAGCGAATGCAGCGCCGGAGACTCAGGTTCGATCCTGACTATAGGCGCCGTCTGTACGGAGTTTGTACGTTCTCCCCGTGACCTGCGTGGGTTTTCTCCGAGATCTTCGGTTTCCTCCCACACTCCAAAGACGTACAGGTATGTAGGTTAATTGACTGGGTAAAATGTAAAAATTGTCCCTAGTGTGTGTAGGATAGTGTTAATGTGCGGGGATCGCTGGGCAGGCGCGGACTCGGTGGGCGAAGGGCCTGTTTCCGTGCTGTATCTCTAAATCTAAATCTAAATCTAAATCTAAATCTAAAAAAAAAATCTAAATAAAGAACCATCGAACCATTGAGTTGTCAGTGACATCCAAGTAACCAATAAGTGCACGCCCTGGCAAGTATGTTCTTGTATCGGCTGAGTCACTGCATGTAAAGTCCAACACCAGTGGGGCAGGTGGAAACACCTCTTAACCAGAGGGTGGTGAATCTGTGGAATTAATTGCCACAGAAGGCTGTGGGGGCCAAGTCAATGGATATTTTTAAGGCATGGATAGAAAGGTTATTGATTAGTGCGGGTGTCAGGGGTTATGGGGAGAAGGCAGGAGAATGGGGTTAGGAGGAGAGAGATAGATCAGCCAGTAGACTTGATGGGCCAAATGGCCCAATTCAGCTGCTATCGCTTATGAACTTATGAACAAGCCCGTGAAAATAAAACCCTCTGTGTGAGCCAGCGGGCCAGAATGACAAGCGATAAACATGTGGCGATGTGTGGTGCATGATTTCTCAGCAAGCCTCACAATAAGGCAACGAGGTGCAGTGGGGGGGGGGGGGGGGGGGGGGGGGGTAGGTGGAAATGTGTAGGAAGGAACTGCAGATGCTGGTTTAAACCAAAAATAGACACACACAAAATGCTGGAGTAACTCAGTGGGACGGGCAGCATCTCTGGAGAGAAGGAATGGGAGACGTTTGGGGTCGAGACCCTTCCTCAGAGCGAGAGGCTATGTTTGTGTCTATCTTCAGAGGAGGGGGTAGCAAGTCCACCGTTGGTGACAGAGGCGGTATATGGCGATGCCTGACATATATTGCGGGCAATATAAACATATTCTGGTAAACTCTCCTTATTCTTTAAACTAGGGTGCCCAGAAACCACTCCTGGTTTACTCGCTAATATATCCTTCCACATCTGTGACATCTATATACTAAAACTCTCTTTTGTTTGTTTCGTTCCTGAACTACGTACGGCCAAAATGGTACACGACAGATAGCACGACAAATGTAGGGGAGTCTACCGTTGGTGACGATAGAGAATAGACAATAGGTGCAGGAGGAGGCCATTCGGCCCTTCGAGCCTGTACGCACCGCCATTCAATGTGATCATGGCTGATCATTCTCAATCAGTTCCTGCCTTCTCCCCATACCTCCCTGACTCCGCTATCCTTAAGAGCTCTATCTAGCTCTCTCTTGAATGCGTTCAGAGAATCGGCCTCCACTGCCTTCCTGAGGCAGAGAGTTCCACAGATTCACGACTCTCCGAGAGGCGGTACAATGGCGTTGAGCGGCCGCCGACAGGTCGTTGCCTCTCGGAGCAGGGACGTGTGATGGGATTTTTTAAAGTGCTGCAACCTGTCAGTGCTGCCGGCTTCCCACCGAGGTGCCTACGCTTTTAATGGTTTCCACAGAAACCCGCCAGTTACCAAGCAACCGCTCCATCAGCGTGCGTGCCTGGATTCACCGCCCGCATCTCATTAAACTGCCGCAGTGCCTGGCTGCTCCATTCAAAAAGAAAAAGAAACCCCCCCCCCCCCCCCCCCCCCTCTCCCGAGCGAAGCCGAGTGCAGTTGCTTGGTGAATTCCGTGCAGCACGGTAAACATTTGACAGGTCCTCGTTAGCGCCTGACACAGCCGGGTGTGCATTGCAATGGGGGCAGTAAGTGGGGGGGCGATAGATTAGTGACATCTACTCGAGGGGGGGCAGCAGGCGGTAAAGAAAAGACAGGAGCTGTATGCCAGTCACTGGCTGCAAACATCCACTCAAATGCATGTGGTGCAAGAAAATGACTGCAAATGCCAGTGCAAATCGAAGGTGTTTATATCACAAAAATGCTGGAGTAACTCAGCAGGTCAGGCAGCATCTCAGGAGAGAAGGAATGGGTGACGTTTCGGGTCGAGACCCTTCAAGGGTCTCGACCCGAAACGTCGCCCATTCCTTCTCTCCTGAGATGCTGCCTGACCTGCTGAGTTACTCCAGCATTCTTGTGAAATAAGTGACTCAAATACATGCAATACTTTGTAGTGGAAGAAAATAACTGCAGATGCTGGTACAAATCGGTCACCCATTCCTTCAGAAGGGTCTCGAACCCGAAACGTCGCCCATTCCTTCTCTCCTTATCGAAACGTATAAGATTATTAAGGGGTTGGACACGTTAGAGGCAGGAAACATGTTCCCAATGTTGGGGGAGTCCAGAACAAGGGGCCACAGTTTAAGAATAAGGGGTAGGCCATTTAGAACTGAGATGAGGAAAAACCTTTTTCAGTCAGAGAGTTGTGAATCTGTGGAATTCTCTGCCTCAGAAGGCAGTGGAGGCCAATTCTCTGAATGCATTCAAGAGAGAGCTGGATAGAGCTCTTAAGGATAGCGGAGTCAGGGGGTATGGGGAGAAGGCAGGAACGGGGTACTGATTGAGAATGATCAGCCATGATCACATTGAATGGCGGTGCTGGCTCGAAGGGCCGAATGGCCTCCTCCTGCACCTATTGTCTATTGTCCTGAGATGCTGCCTGACCTGCTGAGTTACTCCGGCATTTTTGTGAAATAAATACCTTCGATTTGTACCAGCATCTGCAGTTATTGTCTTACATGGGACTGGGTGGAGTTGGAAACTCCAACTAGAACTGGACAAACACTCAGCCAACAGATAGGCAGCAAATTTGTAACTGGATTCAGTAAATAACTGCAGATGCTGGTACAAATCGGTCACCCATCCCTTCAGAAGGGTCTCGAACCCGAAACGTCGCCCATTCCTGCTCACCTGAGATGCTGCCTGACCTGCTGAGTTACTGCAGCATTTTTGTGACATAAGTGACTCAAATACATGCAGCACTTTGTTGAATAATCCCCAGCCGCATCATTCCCTTCACTGCTGTGTACATCTGTCTCAGTGTTTTGTGTCTGTCTTTGGTTTAAGCTGTCTGCAGTTCTTCCCTACATATTTCGTCATGAGTCTGAAGAAGGGTCTTGACCCGAGTCGTCACCTACTCCTGATCTCCATAGATGCTGCCTGCCCTGCTGAGTGACTCCACGTTTCTGTGTCAATAGACAATAGACAATAGATGCAGGAGTAGGCCATTCGGCCCTTCTAGCCAGCACCGCCATTCATGGTGATCATGGCGGATCATTCTCAATCAGTACCCCATTCCTGCCTTCTCCCCATACCACCTGACTCCACTATCCTTAAGAGCTCTATCTAGCATTCAGAATACATTCAGAGAATCGGCCTCCATTGCCTTCTGAAGCAGAGAATTCCACAGATTCACAACTCTCTGACTGAAAAAGTTTTTCCTCATCTCAGTTCTAAATGGCCTACCCCTTATTCTTAAACTGTGGCCCCTGGTTCTAGACTCCCCCAACATTGAGAACATGTTTCCTGCCTCTAACGTGTCCAACCCCTTAATAATCTTATACGTTTCGATAAGATCCCCTCTCATCCTTCTAAATTCCAGTGATTACAAGAATTCCAGTGTATACACTGTGTATTCCGGTGTGTCTGTCTTCGGTTTTGAACCAACATCTGCAGATCCTCACCTACCTACACGTTTCGTGTCAGACAGAGGGTGTGGATCTTCAGCTCAGGGACCTGTGAAGCTAAAAGATGGTGGATTGTTCTCTGTAGAAGTGCTGGGATGTGGTGACTGAAGGGGGGTGGGGGGGTGACCTACGCAATGGTTCAGGCAACACAGGAGACCATCCAAGACCATCAATATTGTGCTTGGTCCTTGGCATTTCCATGTCAATAGACAATAGATGCAGGAGGAGGCCATTCGGCCCTTCGAGCCAGCACCGCCATTCACCGTGATCATGGCTGAGCATCCACAATCACTACCCAGTTCCAGCCCTCTCCCCATACCCCCTGACTCCGCTATCCTTAAGAGCTCTATCTCCCCCGCTCCCCCGTATACACTGGAATTCTCTGCCTCAGAAGGCAGTGGAGGCCAGTTCTCTGAATGCATTCAAGAGAGAGCTAGATAGAGCTCTTAAGGATAGCGGAGTCAGGGGGTATGGGGAGAAGGCAGGAACGGGGTACTGATTGAGAATGATCAGCCATGATCACATTGAATGGCGGTGCTGGCTCGAAGGGCCAAATGGCCTCCTCCTGCACCTATTGTCTATTGTCTATTGTCCAGTCCTGCCAATTACTTTCCATCGAGTGCCTGTCCAATTCCCTTTTGATAACGCTGAAGAATTCTATTTCCATCTGTGTGGGAAGGAACTGCAGATGCTGGTTTAAAGCGAGGATAGGAACAAAAAGCTGGAGTAACTCAGCGGGTCAGACAGCATCTCTGGAGAGAAGGAACAGGTGAAGAAGGGTCTCGACCCGAAACGTCACCCATTCCTTCTCTCCAGAGATGCTGCCTGACCTGCTGAGTTACTCCAGCATTTTGTGAATAAATACCTTCGATTTGTACCAGCATCTGCAGTTATTTTCTTATATGTAAGGAAGATTAAGTCAGACGGGGCTTTTGAGGAACATGAAGAAAGCAGAAAATAACTTAAACTGGGTGGAAAATGGCCCTGGAAATGTCACCAGTGACTCGGATTACAGAGAATCCCACAGGTATTTATATACGCGTCAAAAACACGAGGGCAACTCAGGAGAAGCAGTAACCACTCGAGGATAAAGGAGAGAATTCACTCTCTAAGTCCGAGGATGCCGGCACAATCTTAAACGAGTGCTTTGCATCGGTATTCTCCAAGGATCAGGACATCAGCGTCTCAACACTTTTTCAGTCAGAGTTGTGAATCTGTGGAATTCTCCGCCTCAGAAGGCAGTGGAGGCCAATCCTCTGAACACGTTTCCTGCCTCTAACGTGTCCAACACCTTAATAATCCTATACGTTTCGATAAGATCCCCCCCTCATCCTTCTAAATTCCAGTGTATACAAGCCTAGCTGCTCCAGTCTCCAGCACTTTGGGAATGGGTTTGTGGAGCAGTGTTTGATCAGCAGGGGGCACCACTGCTGTTGGTTCGGGCCACAGATTGTAGACAGGATGACATCACTGAGACAACAAATCTTGTTGAGAATGGTTCCAGGAATATTGGCGCAAAGCTAGGAGCAAATATTTATAAATACATCTGTGTGTAAACGTAACAAAGCTGCGGGAATGTGGGAACAGGAGAACCATCCTACCACAACCAGAGAGCATTGCTGCACTACCATCTACCTCATTGGAGACCCTCGGACTATCTTTGATCAGACTTTGTTGGCTTTACCTTGCACTTAACATTATTCCTTCATCATGTATCTGTACACTGTAAATGGCTCAATTGTAATCATGTATTATCATATCATATCATATATATACAGCCGGAAACAGGCCTTTTCGGCCCTCCAAGTCCGTGCCGCCCAGTGATCCCCGTACACTAACACTATCCTACACCCACTAGGGACAATTTTTACATTTACCCAGCCAATTAACCTACATACCTGTACGTCTTTGGAGTGTGGGAGTGTGTCTTTCTGCTAACCGGTTAGCACGCAACAAAAGCTTTTCACTGTACCTCGGTACACGTGACAATAATAATAATCTATACTAAACCAAACTAGAAGGCCATTTGATCTCCTGAGTCTGTACTGCCATTCAATAACTTTTGCCTAATTTTGCCCCATTTCTTAATCTTTGCCTCACAAATCTAATCTTTAGTATAAATTTACCAATTGTTTTTTTTTTAATGAAATAAGGCCGCATAATTCTGGTACGTTTTCATGTAGAGATCTTTCGAACCTTCAAAGATAGACACAAATCGCCAGAGTAACTCAGTGGGTCAGGCAGCATCTCTGGAGAAAAGGAACAGGTGACGTTTCAGGTCGAGACCCTTCTTCAGAGTGAGAGACAGGAGAGCGGGAAACTAGAGGCTTGAAAAAGACCTCACTCTTCCAGGTCTGCTGCTCAATTTTAACACAGAACATTGAGCAGGATAGCACAGGAACGGGCTCTTTGGCTCACAATGTCCGCGCTGAACATGATGTTAAGTGAAACTGATCCCATCCGCCTGTATACGATCCATATCCCTCTCTTTCCAGCACTTCCATGTGCCCAACTAAAAGCCTCATGAACGCCACTATGACATCTGCCTCCACCATCACCGTTGGTGTTCCTGGCCCCCACCACACTCTTGTCCCACGCAGATCCATTGAACTTCAGACAATATCCCTTGGTCCTGGACTCAACCAGAAGCAATGGCATTTCACTGATGACCCCATCAGTTGCCCCTAATATTGGGAAAGGCAGTCAAATTATCCTGTGGAAACAAGAAACTGCAGATGCTGGTTTATACCAAAGGTAGACACAAAGTGCTGGAGGAACTCAGCGGGTCAGGCAGCATCTCTGGAGAACACAGATAGACACAAAGTGCTGGAGGAACTCAACAGGGCAGGCAGCATCTCTGGAGAACACAGATAGACACAAAGTGCTGGAGGAACTCAATGGGTCAGGCAGCATGTCTGGAGAACACGGATAGACACAAAGTGCTGGAGGAACTCAACAGGGCAGGCAGCATCTCTGGAGAACACAGATAGACACAAAGTGCTGGAGTAACTCAGCGGGTCAGGCAGCATCTCTGGAGAAAAAGGATGGGTGGATTTTTGGGTCGGGACCCTTCTTCAGACTGAAAGAAGGGGGTGGGGGGGGGGGGGGGGGAGGGGGAACCCTCTACTTACTGTCTGAAGAAGGGTCCCGACCCAAAAATTCACCCATCCTTTTTCTCCAGAGATGCTGCCTGACCTATATTGCGGGCAATATAAACATATTCTGGTAAACTTTCCTTATTCTTTAAACTACGGTGCCCAGAAACCACTTCTGATTTACTCGCTAATATATCCTTCCAAATCTGTGACATCTATAAACTAAAACTCTCGTTTGTTTGTTCCTGAACTACAGCCCAAACGGTACATGATAGCGCGACAACTTTAGGCCCATCTTACTCACCGACGTCCCTTTGGTGCTAATGGAAGAAGTTTCATTGAAATCGGTGTTACATTTTGTAAAGTTATTCACAGTTTAAATCTATGTCTCAGGGAGGGAGGGGGAGGGAGAGAGGGAGGGGTGGAAGGGGGATAAGGGGGGTTGAGGGAGATGGAGTGGGGGGAGGGGAGGGGGAGGGGGGAGGGGGAGGAAGGGGGGAGGAGGAGGAGAGGGTGCTGCACCAATGCAGGAGAGGTTTGGGCCCAACAGGTCCACTTGGTCTAGTCCAGAATTAAAGACGGTATACCATGCATAATAGTCGCTCAGACAGCAGTTTCAAATTTCATATCAAGAAGTATTCCTTTGGCAATATTTACTATCCAGTGCTCAACTGTTATTCCTCAGGAATAATATAGTTAAGGGCCAGCCCGTGTACAGATGAAACCAGTGAGATGATGCTTACTGTCACTGGTTTCAGCTCCACAAGGATTGCATCTTACTGTATTATCTCTGAACCACTGACCCTCAGTAGAGTATAGTTCCACCACACTGGCTCCCACTGGGCCCTGTTCCACAGGGGCCACTGTGCTCATAAATGGACTACTTCTTTTAGTTTTAGTTTAGTTTAGAGATACAACGCGGAAACAGGCCTTCAGCCCACCGAGTCCACGCCGACCAGCAATCCCCGCGCACTAACACTATCCTACGCACACCAGGGGCAATTTACACTTACACCAAGCCAATCAACCTACAAACCTGCACGTCTTTGTGAGCGTGGGAGGAAACCGAAGATCTTGGAGAAAACCCACGCAGGTCACGGGGTAGAACGTACAAACTCCGTACAGGCAGCACCCGTAGTCGGGATCGAACCCGGGTCTCCGGCGCTGTAAGTGCTGTAAGGCAGCAACTCTATCACTGCGCTGCCGTGCCAGCCCTAAATCTTCTTCAATAGATTTAGTGGGCTAGCATATAAATGGGAGCAGAAGACCCTGACATCCCAAAACACAACACGTCGCACTTACCTGATTGATCAGTCGGACTGGATGTTACATTCCCTAAGGTTTGCACTACAATTGACTGGTGTTGTTCTTGGGGGTGACCACTAGGTGATGCTGCTACCATTCAGACACATCTTCAGTTGTGTACCTCAACGTCACTCGGTGTCTCGGCCTTTGATCACAGGACACCCTCAGTCGAGGCAGGCCCACAGCAGGGTGACCAGACCTGGGTGTGTGCCTTATGGTTAGCCTCTAGATGGTCACGTGGCAGCCCAGACAGCATCTCTTGTTTTCAGCCACAGCCAGTGACTGCTCCGTTCGGTGGCATTGGCAACTTCTTTGATGAATTATACTCCACCTGCCCAGATAATCAAGGTGCTGCCGTAACTTTTGATAACCAACTTCATGTCTATCTTTAGTGTCATCTGCAAATTTACTAATTATCCCTTTAGACAATAGACAATAGACAATAGGTGCAGGAGGAGGCCATTCGGCCCTTCGAGCCAGCACCACCATTCACCGTGATCATGGCTGATCATTCTCAATCAGTACCCCGTTCCTGCCTTCTCCCCATACCCCCCTGACTCCGCTATCCTTAAGAGCTCTATCTAGCTCTCTCTTGAATGCATTCAGAGAATTGGCCTCACTGCCTTCTGAGGCAGAGAATTCCACAGATTCACAACTCTCTGACTGAAAAAGTTTTTCCTCATCTCCGTTCTAAATGGCCTACCTCTTATTCTTAAACTGTGGCCCCTTGTGCTGGACTCCCCCAACATTGGGAACATGTTTCCTGCCTCTAACGTGTCCCCTTAATAATCTTATACGTTTCGATAAGATCCCCTCTCATCCTTCACTGGGTGTTTCGGCCTTTGATCACAGGACACCCTCAGTCGAGTCAGGCCCACCGAAGGGTGACCAGACCTGGGTGTGTGCCTTATGGTTAGCCTCCAGATGGTCACGTGGCAGCCCAGACAGCATCTCTTGTTTTCAGCCACAGCCAGTGACTGCTCCGTTCAGTGGCATTGGCAAGTTCTTTGATGAATTATACTCCACCTGCCCAGATAATCAAGGTGCAGCCGTAACTTTGATAACCGTCTTCATGTCTATGATACCATCTACTTTAGAGTCATCTGCAAACTTACTAATTATGCCTTTCTCATCACAATGGTTGATGTAAACCACCTGGAGCAATGGGACCAGTGCAGATCCCCTGAGGCACACCACTCATCACCGGTCCCCCAGTCTAAACACACAACATTCCCCCAGCACCACCCTCTGCTTTCTCCATGAAGCAGCTATCTCTTCCTGGATGCCCTGCGATCTAACCTTCCAGAGCAGCCTACCATGCAGAGCCTTATCAAAGGCTTTGCTGAGGTCCATGTAGACAAGGGTGTCAGGGGTTATGGGGAGAAGGCCAGGAGAATGGCGTTTGGAGAGAAAAATAGATTAGTCATCATTGAATGGCGGAGTAGACTTGATGGGCCGAATGGCCTAATTCTACTCCTATCACTTATGAACTTATGACAATGTTGAAAGCCTTGCCCTCATCGACCTTCTCACAGTAAATGCACAGCATTTCCCCCTTTCCCCCTGACTCTCAGTCTGAAGAAGGGTCTCGGCCCGAAACGTCACCCATTCCTTCTCTCCAGAGATGCTGCCTGTCCCGCTGAGTTACTCCAGCAGTTTGTGTCTGTCCACGGTGTAAACCAGCGTCTGCAGTTCCTCTCCTACACAGAGCAGAAATACTCGGCAGTGCCTTACCACTGAGAGACAAAGACAGAAATGTTTTCATCGATTTCAGATTAGCCATGGGAAAGTGCTAAAGATTATCAACAGATATTGATAGTGTTTGGTGTATGTTGCTGTACCGTTAGATGGGGAAATTAGTGCAGCAGGATCTTCCTCTATCAGGAAGCCTAATTTAAATGTGCTGGAGTGGGAGGGGACAGGTGGAAGGGCACAAGTGGGAAAACCAGGAATGTTGGTCGTGTCGCGGATGAGGAGTACATCATGAACTAGCTGCTTTACATCTCACTTCTGCAGTAAGGGCGGAGGTCAGGCCATCCGTGTCAAACCTGCGACTCGCAGTCAAATTAATTAGCTCTGCATTTAATGTGTAGAGATTCAGTGAGCTACTGTTAATGGCACTGTCACAGCACCAGAATAACCTGCAGAAACATCACCAGCAGGATTGCAGTCAGATCACCCTCAGTGATCAGAGTCTAGGACCAGAGGCCACGGCATCAGAATTAAAGGACGTTCCTTTAGGAAGGAGATGAGGAAGAATTTCTTTCGTCGGAGAGAGGTGAATCTACGGAATTCTTTGCCACAGAAGGCTGTGGAGACCAAGTCAATTGATATTTTTAAGGCAGAGATAGATAGATCTTGATTTGATACGGATGTCAGAGGTTATGGGGAGAAGGAAGGAGAATGGGGTTAGGAGGGAGAGATAGATCAGCCATGATTGAATGGTGGAGTAGACTTGCTCCTAGAACTTAGGAACTTATGAACTTATGA
>NC_135984.1:4114966-4230736 GCF_053455715.1 Rhinoraja longicauda
GAGATTTAAACTGCCTGTCGTGATTGTAATGTGTGTTTGCAGATCACTACTCAAACAGAGCTCTAGCGGTTAGCGGAATCAGGGGGTATGGGGAGAAGGCAGGCACGGGTTACTGATTGTGGATGATCAGCCATGATCACAATGAATGGCGGTGCTGGCTCGAAGGGCCGAATGGCCTCCTCCTGCACCTATTTTCTATGTTTTCAATTCACAAAATGCTGGAGTAACTCAGCAGGTCAGGCAGCATCTCGGGAGAGAAGGAATGGGCGACATTTCGGGTCGAGACCCTTCTTCACCCGAAACGTCACCCATTCCTTCTCTCCCGAGATGCTGCCTGACCTGCTGAGTTACTCCAGCATTTTGTGAATAAATACCTTCGATTTGTACCAGCATCTGCAGTTATTTTCTTATACTTCTATGTTTTCAATGTTTACTGGGGCCAGCACCCAGAGTCGCCTGGGTTGGGCACCATCTTCTTCCACAGGTGGGGCAGGAGGTATCTGGCAGGGCTTGGGATGCACTTTGAGGTGATTCTGCAGGGCTTCTGTGGGCTTTGAATGCATGGCCTTGTGGCTGGTGGCCTCACCCTCAATGCTCCTTCTCCGCTAGTTCTGGGCTAGGGCAGGAACCAACGGAAACATTACGTTTTCACATTGCACATCTTTGAACCTTTTCCTCCGTCCATCTCAAAATCCCTTCCCAAGACAGGGCAAGGCCACCAGCACAATCCAGGACCGGTCAATGTTGGGGGAGTCCAGAACAAGGGGCCACAGTTTAAGAATAAGGGGTGGGCCATTTAGAACTGAGATGAGGAAAAACTTTTTCAGTCAGAGAGTTGTGAATCTGTGGAATTCTCTGCCTCAGAAGGCAGTGGAGGCCAATTCTCTGAATGCATTCAAGAGAGAGTTAGATAGAGCTCTTAAGGATAGCGGAGTCAGGGGGTATGGGGAGAAGGCAGGAACGGGGTACTGATTGAGAATGATCAGCCATGATCACATTGAATGGCGGTACTGGCTCGAAGGGCCGAATGGCCTCCTCCTGCACCTATTGTCTATTGTCTATTGTCTCACGCCGGCCACTCCCCCTTCACCCCTCTCCCATCAGGCAAGAGGTACAGATGTGTGAAAACTTATAAATCCAGATTCAGAAATCCAGAATCCAGATCCCCAACTGATAGAAGGGTCTCGACCCGAAACATCACCCATTCCTTCTCTCCAGAGATGCTGCCTGACCCGCTGAGTTACTCCAGCATTTTGTGTTCATCTTTGGTGTAAACCGGCATCTGCAGTTCCTTCTTACACATTCCAGATTCAAGGACAGATTCTCACCAGCTGTTATCGGGCAATGGAACCGTCCTTCCACCAGCTAGAGAGTGGTCTCGACCTCCCATCTACTTTATTGGAGACCTTCGAACTATCTTCAATTGGACTTTATCTTGCACTTGAAGTTATTCCCTTTCTCCTGTATCTGTACTCTGTGGATGGCTTGATTGTAATCATGTGCCGATTGGATAGCACGCGACAAAGAGCTTTGTATCTCTAAGTTAAACTAAACTAAACCATCTTCGATGCAACGTTACAAACCCCGGGGGACAATCAGATGGAGAGTTCCTCAATATTCCCATGCTCAAAATGAGGAACGCAAGCATGCGTGTGTGAAAGACAGGGATAATAATAATAATAATAATGCATTTTATTTATATAGCGCTTTTCATATACTCAAAGACGCTTTACAGAGATTTTGAGAACATAGGGAAATGAATAAATAGATAAATAAGTAAATAAATAAATGAACAGAGAAAGGAGACAGAAGGTGAGGTGACCTTCAGTGGTTGAAGGCAGTACTGAACAGGTGAGACTTCAGCGATGTTTTGAATGTGGTGAGTGTGGGGGAGTCTCTAACGGTTTGGGGTAGTGAGTTCCATAGGGTGGGAGCAGCGATGGAGAAAGCCCTGTCCCCCCAGGATCTGAGTTTAGTCCGAATGTGGGGGGATAGGAGATTGGCAGCGGCAGAGCGGAGGGTGCAGGTGGGAGTGTGCCTGTGGAGGAGGTCGGTCAGGTAGGATGGGGCCAGGTTATGGAGGGCTTTGTAGGTTATGAGGAGGATTTTGTACTGGATTCTCTGGGGGATGGGGAGCCAGTGGAGTTTATAAAGGACGGGGGTGATATGGTCACGGATCGAGGTGTGTGTGAGTAGACGGGCAGCGGAGTTTTGAATGTATTGAAGTTTATTGATGATTTTTGAGGGTGCGCCATAGAGGAGGCTGTTGCAGTAGTCCAGACGGGAGGTGATGAAGGCGTGGATGAGGGTTTCTGCAGCTGTGGAGGAGAGGGATGGACGGAGATGGGCAATGTTTTTGAGGTGGAAGAAGGCTGTCTTTGTGATGTGTTTGATGTGTTTGTCGAAGGAGAGGGTTTGATCAAGGATGATTCCAAGATTCCGGATGTGAGGTGAGGTGGATACTGGGAGACCATCAATGTTGAGGATGAAGTTTTGGGTGGATTTGGTGAGCATTTTTGGACCAATGATGATGATTTCAGATTTGTTGCAATTGAGTTTGAGGAAGTTTGATTGAAGCCAAGATTTTATTTCAGTAATGCAGTTTGTCAGTGTAGAGTGTGTGGTGGAGGAGATTGACTTGGTGGAGATGAGGAGCTGGATATCATCGGCGAAGCAGTGGAAGTTGAGACCATGACGGCGGATTAATTGACCAAGGGGGAACAGGTAGAGGATGAAGAGGAGGGGGCCAAGGACTGAGCCTTGGGGGACACCTTGGGGGAGGGGAGCGGTGGGGGATTTACAGTTGTTAATGGAGATGAACTGGTGTCTGTCAGAGAGGTAAGATTTGAACCAGGATAGGGCTGTGCCGGTGATGTTAAGGGAGGTTTCAAGTCGGGTGAGGAGAATGGAGTGATTTATGGTGTCAAAGGCGGCGCTGAGGTCAAGTAGGATGAGGATGTTGAGGTTGCCAGCGTCGGAGGAGAGGAGAATGTCGTTTGTGATTTTGAGGAGCGCAGTTTCAGTACAGTGGTTGGAGCGGAATCCGGATTGGAAAGTTTCATACAGGTTATTGGTAGAGAGGTGGTATTTGAGTTGGGAAGCTACAGCACGTTCCAAAACTTTGGACAGAAAGGGTAGGTTGGAGATTGGTCTGAAGTTGTTTGGGGTGTCAGGGATGATTCATTCATTCAATGAAGAGTCCATCTCAGTTCCCCCTGTGGTAGCTGCCAGCACTGAAGTCAGTCTCCGTTCACTTCACCTAATAAAGTTATCGAGTCACAGTCTTACAGCGTGGAAACAGGCCCTTCGGCCCAATTTGCCCACACCGACCAACATGTCCCATTCTACACTGGTCCCATCTGCCTGCGTTTGGCCCCTATCCCTCCAAACCCGTCCTATTCAAGTACCTGTCAATACAATACAATACAATACAATATATCTTTATTGTCATTGTACAGGGGTACAACGAGATTGGGAATGTGCCTCCCATACGATGCAATAAATGAATTAGCTAGTCAGTATTAATTTAAACAAAAACAACCAGCGAAACAAATTGGAACAGTTTTAAAACAGAATAAAGTGCAAGTAGATCTGTGCCGGTTCACTGTGCGATGTGACCATCCGGCTCAGCAGGACCGGTTCATAGCAGCTATGGCCCTGGGAATGAAGCTGTTCCTGAGTCTGGAGGTGCAGGCGTAGAAGGCCTTGTATCGTCTGCCCGATGGTAGAAGTTCGAACAGACTGTTGTGAAGAGTCTTTGTGGATGCTGGTGGCTTTTCTGAGGCATCGTGTGTTGTAGATGCCCTCAAACGTTGCAATACTCCCTGCTTCAGCTACCCCCTCTGGCAGACACAGAGTGCTGGAGTAACTCAGCGGGTCAGGCAGCATCCCTGGAGAGAAGGAATGGGTGGCGTTTCGGGTCGAGACCCTTCCTTGGGCACAGCAGAGACTGATTGTGATGGCAAAAAAGCGATGTTCCAGTGTTAGCTATGTGTTCTGAACAATCTGTTCCAGCATTGCAATAGATCTGGCACTGACCTGGACAGTTGCCCAGGTATGCCCTCCTCATCTCAATCACGTCCATTCCAAAGTGTCCAATCACCCGAGCATCAGGCTACTCTTAAAACATCAACAGAACGATGGGTGGTGGTGTCCAGAGTACTTTAAATCACACTTACGCGCAGTAACATATTCATTAATGTTCATCTTGGGTTCTGCCAAGATCACTTGGCTCCATATCTCCTCACAACCCTGGGCCAACGACGGACTGAAGAGCTAAATTGGAGTAGTGATTTGGGAGGTGATTAGCTGTGACATCGAGACAGCAATTGACCAAACTGTGGTATTGCAGAGTCTTAATAAAACCAAAATCAATGGGAATCAAGGGCTAACACAAACCTCTCTAATGTCTAACTCCTCGCACTAAGGAAGATTGATGTGGTTGTTGGAGTCTATCACACAGCCCCAGGGCATCAGTGAAGGAGTCATTTAGAACGGAGTCCGAAATGGAGCATTGTCCAACCTCTCCCTTGTGACCTTACCTCCATCTTGTGGGTGTAATGAGGGAAATGTGCTGAGTGTTCCACAGCGTTCAGTACTATCTGTAGCGTTGCCAACTGTCCCGTATCAGCCGGGACATCCCGTATTTTGGGCTGAATTTCTTTTGTCCCGTACAGGGCCGCCCTTGTCCCGTATTAGAAGGGTTGCCAACTTCCTTGCTCCCAAATAAGGGACAAAGAGTGACGTCAACGCCCCACACCCCCTCACCCAGCCAGCGGCCACGTGCTCCCGCTCCACCAATGGCGGCCGCCATTGGTGGAGCGGGAGCACGTGGCCGCTGGCTGGGTGAGGTCGCGTGGGGCGGTGACGTCACCCTTTGTCCCTTATTTTGGGGGAGTGGGGAAGTTGGCAACCCTAATCCTAATGTAGATCCTGAAGGAAATGAGATGGTCTTTGCTCACATACAGCGAGGCGCGGAGCGGTGGCGCGGCGGTAGAGTTGCCGCCTTACAGCGCCGGAGACCCGGGTTCCATCCTGACTGCGGAAGAAAACCCGGAGCTCCCAGAGAAAGCCCACGCAGGTCGCGGGGAGAACGTGCAAATGCCGCGCAGACAGCAGCCGCGGTCAGGATCGAACCCGGGTCCCTGGCGCTGTGAGGCGGCAACTCTACCGCTGGGACCAAGGTTGGTTGAGGTAAACGTTTGTCGGGCTGCAAGGGGATGGGGGTGGGGTGGTTCAATCAGCGAACGATTACCAGCCAGAGGCTTCGGCTGCATGTGTGCAGTGATCAATGATCAGAACGCTCCATGTGGATAAGCCCCAGTCACTCATAACTATTCTGCTCACCTTCCAGCCTGGTTAATATTCAGCACCCTAACTGCACAGGCTTCCAAACAATCTCTGCTCCGCACAGAGCAATCAGAAGGATAATTGATTTTTTTTTCTTCTAAATCTTGACATATTCCCACACCACGCTGATCCTGGGCTCTTGTGTGGCAGCAGCTGACAGGGACGTTAGATTGAAGATGGCACATTTAAAGAAGATGACAAGCACTGCCAAAGATGGTGTGACCCATGGAGGTTGCCCAAACTGTCCGCTGCTTGGCAAAGCTCAACGCCAGCACCTCAAACTATTGCATCTCTCAGATTTTTAGATATAGATTTAGATTGGCGGAATGGCGGGGCTGTCAAATGTTGAAAGATTGGAGCGACTAGGCTTGTATACACTGGAATTTAGAAGGATGACCACGGGGGTATGGGGAGAAGGCAGGAACGGGGTACTGATTGAGATTGATCAGCCATGATCACATTGAATGACGGTGCTGGCTCGAAGGGCCGAATGGCCTCCTCCTGCACCTATTGTCTATTGTCTATTGTCTATTTAGATTTAGAGATACAGCGTGGAAACAGGCCCTTCGGCCCATCGGGTCCGCGCTGCTCAGTGATACCCGCATATTAACACTATCCTACACCCACTAGGGACAATTTTATTTTATTTTTTTTACATTTGCCCAACTAATTAACCTACATACCTGTACGTCTTTGGAGTGTGGGAGGAAACCGAAGATAGACAATAGACAATAGGTGCAGGAGTAGGCCATTCAGCCCTTCGAGCCAGCACCGCCATTCAATGCGATCATGGCTGATCACTCTCAATCAGTACCTCGTTTCTGCCTTCTCCCCATACCCCTTCACTCCGCTATCCTTAAGAGCCCTATTCAGCTCTCTCTTGAAAGCATCCAACGAACTGGCCTCCACTGCCTTCTGATCTCGGAGAAAACCCACGCAGGTCACGGGGGGAACATACAAACTCCGTACAGACGGCGCCCGTAATCAGGATCGAACCCGAGTCTCCGGCGCTGCATTCGCTGTAAGGCAGCAACTATACCGCTGCGCCACCGTGCCTCAAGACGTTTCCTCCAAAGTTGGGGATTGGATGTTTAACTGGCACTTTGACCCCAAGACTGAGAGGCGCAGAGGCCCGGGAATAGATGCCAACACCAACAACGAGGAGTATAAGACAATAACTGCAGATGCTGGTACACATTAAAGGTATTTATTCACAAAATGCTGGAGTAACTCAGCAGGTCAGGCAGCATCTCAGGAGAGAAGGAATGGGTGACGTTTCGGGTCGAGACCCTTCTTCAGACTGATGTCAGGGGGGGTGGGACAAAGGAAGGATATAGGTGGAGACAGGAAGATAGAGGGAGAACTGGGAAGGAGGAGGGGAAGAGAGGGACAGAGGAACTATCTAAAGTTGGAGAAGTCAATGTTCATACCGCTGGGCTGCAAGCTGCCCAGGCGAAATATGAGGTGCTGTTCCTCCTATTTCCGGTGGGCCTCACTATGGCACTGGAGGAGGCCCATGACAGAAAGGTCAGACTGGGAATGGGAGGGGGAGTTGAAGTGCTCGGCCACTGGGAGATCAGTTTGGCCAACGCGGACCGAGCGCAGGTGTTCAGCGAAACGATCGCCGAGCCTGCGCTTGGTTTCGCCGATGTAAATAAGTTGACATCTAGGGTCAACAACGAGGAGGTCATCACGGACCTCACAGTGAACGCACCAGGATTTGGTCTCAATGGCTAACCCTGAACAGGATCCGCAACTGCCATGCGAGAACAGCCCATCACCTGCACGAGAGGGGGGGGGGGGGGGGTGGTGACAGACAGCCTTGCTTGTGTCTGCGTGTATCCAGACCAGACCATCACACACATGGTGAACGAATGCTCACTGGGGCTTTTCCTTGGTGGCTTCAAGGCCATCCACCCACCAACTGCTGCAGCCCACGCCCGGATGTCTACCCTTGGCCTACAACTTTAGGCTGTGCACGCCATAGGGGACAAAGGGTGACGTGACTGCCCCGCGCCCCACGTGACCTCACCCAGCCAGCGGCCACGTGCTCCCGCTCCCATGGTGGTGCAGAGTTGCTGCCTTACAGCGAATGCAGCGCCGGAGACTCAGGTTCGATCCTGACTATGGGCGCTGTCTGTACGGAGTTTGTAGGTTCTCCCCGTGACCTGCGTGGGTTTTCTCTGAGATCTTCGGTTTCCTCCCACACTCCAAAGACATACAGGTTTGTAGGTTAATTGGTTGGGCAAATGTAGTGGGTGTAGGATAGTGTTAATGTGCGGGGATCGCTGGGCGGCATGGCCCCGGTGGGCCGAAGGGCCTGTTTCCAAGCTGTATCTCTAAATCTAAATAGACAATAGACAATAGGTGCAGGAGGAGGCCATTCGGCCGTTCGAGCCAGCACCGCCATTCAATGTGATCATGGCTGATCATTCTCAATCAGTGCCCCGTTCCTGCCTTCTCCCCATTCCCCTGAGGTCATCACGGACCCCACATTGGTGGAGCGGGAGCATGTGGCCGCTGGCTGGGTGAGATCACGTGGGGCGCGGGGCGGTGATGTCACCCTCTGTCCCGTATTTGGGGAGTGGGGAAGTCGGCAACCCCTAACAAGATGGAGATCCTGAAGTAAACGAGACGGTCTTTACTCACACACGGCAAGATGGCGCCGGAGAGGAAGTTAGAGGCACTTTGTCCACAGTCCACGAGTTTCATCAAAGTGGAAGGGGCGCAGTGTGGAAGAGGGGGGGGGGTGAGTGGTGAAGGTGAGGGACAAGGGGGGGCGATGGGAAGATTCACCTGGTAAGGTTACGGTAGAGGTTTGCGGTTTGCGGTGTGAGATCTGCAGGGGTGGAGGTAGAGCGGAGGAATCGTGGGGAAGTTCAAATGGGGGATTCTAGAGGAAAGATGATGGAACGAGGGGTTTTAGATTTTTTATTAGATTTAGAGATACAGCGCGGAAACAGGCCCTTCGGCCCACCGAGTCCGCGCCGCCCAGCGATCCCCGCACACTAACACTATCCTACACACACTAGGGACAATTTTTACATTTACCCAGTCAATTAACCTACGTACCTGTACGTCTTTGGAGTTTAAGGGTTTAAGGGGAGAGGTTGGGAACGATGTCATGGAGGCATGCCGAGAAAACAACAGATAGAGCAGAGGGGTAAGAGAAGGATTAGTTCATACGTTGTAGGAGCAGAATTAGGCCATTCGGCCCATCAAGTCTATTCCGCCATTCAATCGTGGCTGATCTATCTCTCCCTCTCAACCCCATTCTCCTGCCTTCGCCCCGTAACCCCTGACACCCGTGCTAATCAATTCCAGCCTTCAACTGGAGAGAGGAGAGGGAGGTCTACCAGCATGGGAGACACCAAATGCTGGAGTAACTCAGCGGGTCAGGCAGCATCTCGGGAGAGAAGGAATGGCTGACGTTTCGGGTCGAGACCCTTCCTCACTCAGACTGATGTCGGGGAGGGGGGCGGGATTGTTGGTACTCATCACAACAGATAGCGAGGAGAATCAGGGACTGCTGTCTTTAGCACAAAGACGTTAGGGTCATTTTAACGGAATCATTTAAAATCAGGAGGATCTTTGGCAAATGGGGAGAAGTGGCAATGACTGGAAAACAAGGGTCATTAGAAGAGAAGAGTTTATTTTCATTCAGTAAGTTGTTTTGATTTTAAACCTGATGCCTGAATGTTAGGTGGATGCAGTAAACTTCAAGGGAACTCTTTAAATTAAACAAAAAAATTAAACAAAATCCTGGCAGAAACAGACTGCTGAAGGAACTCAGCAAATCAGGCAGAATCTGTGGGGGGGAATTGCATTTCTCCCCATAGATGCTGCCTGTCTCATTGAGTTAACCCAGCTGTTTGTTTTTTTTGCTCCAGATTCAGATTCTGCAGTCTCTTGTGTCTCTAAAAGAACCATAGAGTTACGGGAGGTTTCACAAGATGCTGGAGTAACTCAGCGGGTCTCCAAATTTGAGGAAGGATATTCTTGCTATTGTGGGTGTGCAGTGTAGGTTCACTAGGTTAATTCCCGGGATGGCGGGACTGTCATATGTTGAAAGACTGGAACGACTAGGCTTGTATACACTGGAATTTAGAAGGATGAGAGGAGATCATATCAAAACGTATAAGATTATTAGAGGGTTGGACACGTTAGAGGCAGGAAACATGTTGGGGGAGTCCAGAACAAGGGGCCACAGTTTAAGAATAAGGGGCAGGCCATTTAGAACAGAGATGAGGAAAAACTTTTTCAGTCAGAGAGTTGTGAATCTGTGGAATTCTCTGCCTCAGAAGGCAGTGGAGGCCAATTCTCTGAATGCATTCAAGAGAGAGCTAGATAGAGCTCTTATGGATAGCGGAGTCAGGGGGTATGGGGAGAAGGCAGGAACGGGGTACTGATTGAGAATGATCAGCCATGATCACATTGAATGGTGGTGCTGGCTCGAAGGGCCGAATGGCCTCCTCCTGCACCTATTGTCTATTGTCTATTGAATGGGTGACGTTTCGGGTCGAGACCCTTCTTCAGACTGATGTCGGGGGAGGGGGGGCGGTCCCCATTCCTTCTCTCCAGAGATACTGCCTGACCCGCTGAGTTACTCCAGCATTTTGTGATGCCTTCGATTTGTACCAGCATCTGCAGTTATTTTCCTATACAGTTATGGGAAATGAGTTGACACTAACACAGCGGACCTCTTAAACCTGGACCACAATGGACCAACCAGCCTCCTTCTGTGCTGTCAGACGTTGGAGTAGGATGTTGAATTAGGCAGGTTGAGTGTGGCACGGTGGCGCAGCGGTAGAGTTGCTGCCCCACAGCGCCAGAGACCCTGGTACAATCCCGACCCCGGGTGCTGTCTGTGTGGAGTTTGTCCGTGCTCCCCGCGGCCACGTGGGTTTCCCCTGGGCACTCCGGTTTCCTCCCACATCGTACAGGTTTGTAGGTTGATTGGCTTCTGTAAATCTGGAGAGGTGGGTGATCAGGAGAGACGAGAGGCCTGAACAACAAGCTTCACAACTTGGAAACATGAAGGACATCATCAAATGATGGCTGGGATAGGGCGAGCCAGTGAACTCTAAGCTCTTCCTGTGGAACTGCACATGCATTACAAAGTAAATAAATCGTAATATAAACCGTGCTTACTAAATAGTAAATGCTTTGAAAGTTCAAAGTTTCAGTGAAGTAATTTGAGGGAGGATTTGACTGGTGTTGCCAGCATTGGAGCCATTGGCAGGAGGAATGATTAAAGTGCAAGGCTGGGATCACAAACCTTCAAAACCTAGCACTTCCTTTGAAATCTTTGATGTTAATTATAGGTTGGCTAATAATTAAAGGCGATTTATCCTTGTGATGGTGCCACTTTGCCAAGTCTAAGAACAAGTATTCTAGCTCGTCTCGGGCTATCCAGAGGAATGGGAATTGAAACTCAAAATATAATTCAACTCTGACTTTCTCTTCTGAAGAAGCTTTGAAGAAGGGTCCCGACCAGAAACGTCACCTATCCATGTTCTCCAGAGATGCTGCCTGACCCACTGAGTTACTCCAGCACTCTGTGAAACGCCACCTATCCATGTTCTCCAGAGATGCTGCCTGACCCACTGAGTTACTCCAGCACTCTGTGAAACGCCACCTATCCATGTTCTCCAGTGATGGTACCTGTCTCGCTGAGTTACTCCAGCACTCTGTGAAACGTCACCTATCCATGTTCTCCAGAGATGCTGCCTGACCCACTGAGTTACTCCAGCACTCTGTGAAACGTCACCTATCCATGTTCTCCAGAGATGCTGCCTGACCCGCTGAGTTACTCCAGCACGTTGTATCTACCTGTGACTTTCTCTTCTCTGGTAATCGTGCTACTCTATCTCAGGCACTATCCTTCTGAATCTCCTCTACACCCTCTCAGGGCATCACAGGGCATTTCCTATGGTTGGGCAACCGGAACTGTTTGCAGTTTTCCAGCTGTGACCTAACCAAACCTTTATCTTAACCCCTTTGCTTCACCATCTTATTTACTGGTGCTGCCACCTTCAGGACTCCTTGCATTTGCACACTAAGGTCTCTCTGTTCCTCAATACTCGCTGGGCCAGCCATTCATCTCTATCCTTACTCGGCCTCCTAAAGTACATGGGTAGGACAGGTTTGGAGGGATATGGACCAAGCGCGGGCAGGTGGGACTAGTGTAGCTGGGACATGTTGTCCAGTGTGGGCAAGTTGGGCCGAAGGGCCTGTTTCCACACTGTATCACTCTATGACTTCATAACTGTCCATTTATCAGGGTTAAAGACTATCTGACTCACTCGGTCACCAAACCGACCAAGTGTGGAGCTGTACAGCTGTGTTTCTCCTGTTCATATCCTCAGCTCATCATAACAGAACACTCAGAATTCAGAATTCTTGCCAAATGATCAATATCACCATCAAAGCCACCAAATTTCATGTCATCTGTAACTTACTAATCATACTTCCTGTATTCTTATCCACGGTGTTAATTTTAGTTTAGTTTAGTTTTGAGATATAGAGCAGAAACAGGCCCTTCGGCCCATCGAGTCCACACCAACCAGCGATCCCCGCACATTAACACTATCCTGCACAAACTAGGGACAATTTACACTTATACCACGCCAATTAACCTACAAACCTGTGTGTCGTTTGTGGGTACAGGTTTGTGGGTTAATTTGCTTTGGTAAAATTATAAATTGTACCTAGTGTGTTGGATAATGCTGGTGCTAGATAGTCAGGTTAGCACCAGAGTAAAGGGAAGCCATCAGGGCAACACTGAAACAGTCAAGTCTGTAACTCACAAGAGCAGGAATAAAATCTTCAGCAGAAATTGGGTTGAGACCGGAGTGGAGAGGTCAGCTGTTTTATGATTGAGAGACCTGCAGATACTATGGCAACCTTGCAGAAACATTTAGACAGGTAACTCTAAATGAGGAAAAACTTTTTCACCCAGAGTTGTGAATCTGTGGAATTCTCTGCCACAGAAGGCAGTGGAGGCCAATTCACTGGGTGTATTCAAGAGAGAGTTGGATATTGCTCTTAGGACTAATGGAATCAAGGGCTTTGGGCAGAAAGCAGGAACGGGATACTGATTCTGGATGATCAGCCATGATCATATTGAATGGCGGTGCTGACTCAAAGGGCCGAATGGCCTACTCCTGCACCTATTTTCTATGTTTATAAGTCAAGAGTCTAGAGTGTTGAGTTGTCATAGACAGAGAGAACAATTAAATTCTTACTTGCGGCAGCACATGGATACATGGATAGGACAGGTTTAGAGGGATATGAGCCAAATGCAGGCAGGTGGGACTGGTGCGGATGAGACATGTTGGTCGGTGTGGGTTGAAGGGCCTGTTTCCATGCTGTATGACTGTATGAATACAACCAATTAACCTACATACCTGTACGTCTTTGGAGTGTGGGAGGAAACCGAAGATCTCGGAGAAAACCCACGCAGGTCACGGGGAGAATGTACAAACTCCGTACAGATGGCGCCCGTAGTCAGGATCGAACCTGAGCCTCCGGTGCTGCATTCGCTGTAAGGCAGCAACTCTACCGCTGCGCCACCGTGCGATGGGCCAGCTGCTTAGGTCTTCCCAATCTTTACTTTTTTAAAAATCATCAACTGCAGTGCCAAAAAAACTGCAGATACATCAGGCAGTGAAGAAAGCTAATGGCATGTTTGCCTTCATTACAAGAGTTGTGTATAGAAGCAAAGAGGTCCTTCTGCAGTTGTACAGGGCCCTAGTGAGACCGCACCTGGAGTACTGTGTGCAGTTTTGGTCTACAAATTTGAGGAAGGATATTCTTGCTATTGAGGGCGTGCAGCGTAGGTTTACTAGGTTAATTCCCGGAATGGCGGGACTGTCATATGTTGAAAGACTGGAGCGGCTAGGCTTGTATAGACTGGAATTTAGAAGGATGATAGGGGATCTTATTGAAACATATAAGATTATTAAGGGATTGGACACTCTAGAGGCATGAAACATGTTCCCAATGTTGGGGGAGTCCAGAACCAGGAGCCACAGTTTAAGAATAAGGGGTAGGCCATTTAGAACTGAGATGAGGAAAAACTTTTTCAGTCAGAGAGTTGTGAACCTGTGGAATTCTCTGCCTCAGAAGGCAGTGGAGGCCAATTCTCTGAATGCATTCAAGAGAGAGCTAGATAGAGCTCTTAAGGATAGCGGAGTCAGGGGGTATGGGGAGAAGGCAGGAACGGGGTAGTGATTGAGAATGATCAGCCATGATCACATTGAATGGCGGTGCTGGCTCGAAGGGCCGAATGGCCTACTCCTCTCAATTGTCTATTGTCTATTTGGGACAGAGGTGGGTGGGGGGAGTGAGGTGTGGGGAGGAACCGTGGAAGGTGGAGGATAGCAGTAATTAACTGGCTGAAGTCACATCCATGCGTGACAAAAGGTGCTAATGGGACATGCACAGGAACAATGGATGGGTGGGTGCAAGACGAGGTGCAAATGGCTGCAGTTGTTCCTGATGGGAAATGGGAGAAGTTGTTAAGATGGTAAAAAAATAACTGCAGATGCTGGTACAAATCGAAGGTATCACAAAATGCTGGAGGAACTCAGCGGGTCAGGCAGCATCTCTGGAGAGGAGGGGGACCCGAAACATCGCCCATTCCTTCTCTCCAGAGATGCTGCCTGACCCGCTAAGTTGCTCCAGCATTTTGTGTCTACCTTTGTTAAGATGGTACATCTGCAGTTCCTTCCCACATGTTAAGATGGTACCGTTGTGTTAGGTTGTTTGGGGTTCTGAGGTCCCTCTGGAACCTTTCTGACGCCGAGGAGATGTGAATTTTGCACCTTGGCTGGTTTACAGCAGGGCTCAGTGGCTAATAACCAGGACCTGAAAACCCCAGCACAAAGCTTCCCCCCCCCACCCACCCCCGCCAAACACCACCACCCACCCACTCACCCACCCACGCCCGCCCGCCCGCCCGCCCAACACCACAACCCACCCACTCACCCACTCACGCCCGCCCGCCCACCCAACACCACCACCCACCCACTCACCCACTCACGCCCGCCCGCCCGCCCAACACCACAACCCACCCACTCACCCACCCACCCACTCACCCACTCACCCACCCCCGCCCACCCAACACCACCACCCACCCACTCACCCACTCACGCCCGCCCGCCCGCCCAACACCACCACCCACCCACTCACCCACTCACCCACCCCCGCCAAACACCACCACCCACCCACTCACCCACTCACGCCCGCCCGCCCGCCCAACACCACCACCCACCCACTCACCCACTCACCCACCCCCGCCAAACACCACCACCCACCCACTCACCCACTCACCCACCCCCCGCCCGCCCGCCCAACACCACCACCCACCCACTCACCCACCCACCCACTCACCCACTCACCCACCCCCGCCCACCCAACACCACAACCCACCCACTCACCCACCCACCCACCCACTCACCCACCCCCGCCCACCCAACACCACCACCCACCCACCCACTCACCCACCCCCGCCCACCCAACACCACCACCCACCCACCCACCCACTCACCCCTGCCCGCCCGCCCAACACCACCACCCACCCACTCACCCACTCACCCACCCACCCACTCACCCACCCACTCACCCCCGCCCACCCAACACCACCACCCACCCACTCACCCACTCACGCCCGCCCGCCCACCCAACACCACAACCCACCCACTCACCCACTCACCCCCGCCCACCCAACCCCACCACCCACCCACTCACCCACCCACCCATCCACCAAACACCACCACCCGCCCCCGCCCGCCCTCCAAACACCACCAACACCCACCCACCCACTCACGCCCCCCCGCCCGCCCGCCCAACACCACCACCCACCCACCCACCGACCCACCCACCCACCGACCCACCCCCGCCCGGGGCATGGAGCTCCAATCTCTGTTCCAAACATCTCAACGCACATGGCACCAGAGCAGAGAGACACGTGGATGGGGAGGGAGCAGAGAGACGGTGTGTGACAGGAGACTTCACCCAGACACTCATTTATAACAAAGAGGGCTGAACTGACCAGTTAGCAAAGAGACAAGCTTGGCTAAGACCTCTTAAACTTGGCAGAGGACAGTGTGTGTGTGTGGGGGGGGGGGGGGGGGGGGGGGGGAGGGGTGTGGAGGAGGGGTGTGTGTGTGGGGGGGTTGCTTTTCATCCCCATATCTTTATTTTTTTAAATAAATTAATCTCCCGGACAAGGAGCGAGTGTTGCAACTGAGAAACGTAGCTCTCTCTCTCCCTCTTCCTCCCTCTCCCTCTCCCTCTCTCTATCTCTCTCCCTCCCTCTCCCTCTCTCTCTCTCCCTCTCCCTCCCTCTCTCTCTCTCCCTATTCCTCTCTCTCTCTCTCCCTCTCTCTCCCTCTCTCCCTCCCTCTCTCCCTCCCTCTCTCCCTACTCTCTCTCCCTCCCTCTCTCTCTCCCTCCCTCTCTCTCCCTCCCTCTCTCCCCCTCCCTCTCTCTCCCCCTCCCTCTCCTCCCCCTCTCTCTCTCCCTCTCTCTCTCTCTCTCTCTCTCTCTCCCTCTCTCTCCCTCCCTTTCCCTCCCTCTCTCTCTCCCTCTACCTCTCTCTCTCCCTCCCTTTCCCTCCCTTTCCCTCCCTCTCTCTCCCTCTCTCTCTCTCCCTCCCTCTCTCTCTCTCCCTCCCTTTCTCTCCCTCTCCCTCTCTCCCTCTCTCTCCCTCCCTCCCTCTCCCTCTCTCCCTCTCCCTCCCTCTCTCTAAGCCCCAGCCGCCTGCTGCACGAAGCCCCCCCGGCTCATTATTCCCCCCCCCCCCCCCCCCTGGTCTTCTCTGCCCGGCATCCTCGTTTATTGTGTCAAGGAGCGAGCATTTGGAGCCAGTCTGCTCCGTTTTTACTCCCCCCTCTCTCCAAATGTTCGGCTTCACGTTAAGAGCCCTCGCCTCTCGGCTCCAGAGCTGCTGGCCCAGCTTAGTATCAGGGGGTTATTGGGCAGAAGGCAGGGGGGTGGGGTTAGGAGGGGGAGATAGACCAGCCACGATTGAATGGCGGAGTCAGACACGATGGGCCAAATGGCCGGATTCTGCTTCCACAACTTCCCTTCTCTTACCCTTTTCAGTCAGATGGTTGTGAATCTGTGGAATTCTCTGCCTCAGAAGGCAGTGGAGGCCAGTTCTCTGAATGCATTCAAGAGAGAGCTAGATAGAGCTCTTAAGGATAGAGGAGTCAGGGGTTATGGGGAGAAGGCAGGAACGGGGTACTGATTGAGAATGATCTGCCATGATCACATTGAATGGTGGTGCTGGCTCGAAGGGCTGAATGGCCTCCTCCTGCACCTATTGTATATTGTCTGTTGCTCAATCTCTTGTTTTCTCAGCATGCCCTCACGACATGGTTCCCAACCTCTCCCCTTAAACCCCTCGTTCCATCCTCTCTCCCCCAGAATCCCCCATTTGAACTTCCCCAATAATCCTCCACTCTACCTCACCTCTGCAAGATCTCACACTGCAAACCCCTGCTGTAATCTTACCAGGTGAATCTTCCTCTTGTCCCCTTATGACCATTAACTCATCTCCAGCCAGTTCTATCCTGTGTTCATTCCTTGAGTTTGAATTGGTCCCGATAGTTAATTAGTGTAGGCAGACACAAAATGCTGGAGTAACTCAGCGGGTCAGGCAGCATCTCTGGAGAGAAGGAATGGCTGACGTTTCCGGGTCTCCACCAAAATGGTTAATATGATGTATTTGATTGTAGCTTCCAGAATTTCCCCCGCTACCAATGCTTGACTGACTTTTCAGTCGTTCCCTGTTTTCCCTCTCGTTCTTTTCTTCAATGGAGGAATTATTCCTGGACTGTGGTGTTCCATGCCTGCGTTCCCCAAATGTTGGTGACTCAACCCACCCACTTCAATTGCACTTCACAATACATCAGATCAACAGGGACATCACGGTGGAACAGTGGTAGAGTTGCTGCCTCACAACGCCAGAGACCCAGGTTCAATCCCGACCACGGGCGCTGTCTGTACGGAGTTTGTACGTTCTCCCCGTGACTAGGCTTGTATACACTGGAATTTAGAAGGATGAGAGGAGATCTTATCGAAACGTATAAGATTATTAAGGGGTTGGACACGTTAGACTCCAATGTTGGGGGAGTCCAGAACAAGGGGCCACAGTTTAAGAATAAGAGGTAGGCCATTTAGAACGGAGATGAGGAAAAACTTTTTCAGTCCGAGAGTTGTGAATCTGTGGAATTCTCTGCCTCAGAAGGCAGTGGAGGCCAATTCTCTGAATGCATTCAAGAGAGAGCTAGACAGAGCTCTTAAGGATAGCGGAGTCAGGGGGTATGGGGAGAAGGCAGGAACGGGGTACTGATTGAGAATGATCAGACATGATCACATTGAATGGCGGTGCTGGCTCGAAGGGCCGAATGGCCTCCTCCTGCACCTATTGTCTATAATTCTACTCCTATTCCTTATGACCTGATGAATAATGTGCAGGTTTGTAGGTAAATTGTCCCTAGTGAGTAGGATAGATCTAGTGTATGGGTGTGATCGCTGGTCGGCATGGACTCAATGGCCCGAAGGGCCTGTTTCCACACTGTATCTCTAAATTAAACTAAACTAAACTACCATTATCTCAGATTTTTTTTTCTGAATCATTCTGACTAATTCATAAAGAACCTTGTTTACAATAGGCTTATAGGATTAAGGTGTAGAGGGAATGATTTAATAGGAACCTGAGGGGTAACTTTGTTACACAAAGGGTGGCGTGTGTATAGGAACGAGCTGCCAGAGGAGGTAGTTGGGGCAGGTACATGGATAGGACAGGTTTAGAGGGGTATGGGCCAAACGCAGGCAGGTGGGACTAGTATAGATGGGACATGTTGGTCGGTGTGGGCAAGTTGGGCCGAAGGGCCTGTTTCCAGGCTGTGTGGTCGATGACTCCACATTACTTTGCCTAGCTCTAGTATCTATATTTTCAAAAGGATATTCAGCCATTGGCTGAACGCAAACATTGAAAGGATGACTCCAGAATTGAGAGACCAAACGGAAAGGTTTTTTATTAGTCGAAGCTTTAGTTTCTGCAGTCAGAGACGTGTCACTTCATTTTAAACATTTTAAGATTATAAAATTGCTGAAAAGTGCGGAATTGGCTGCGCCTAACGGCTGCGGCTCTCTGGCAGTCTGTTGTCTTTTTTTTTTTTTTTTTTTTGTGTCGGTGTTGGGATAGTTTTTGTTTCTGTTTTTGGCGTGTGGTGGGGGTGTGGGGGGTGGGGTGGGGCGGGGGAAACCTTTCTTTTATTAGGTCTCTTCCCCGGGGCGCAGCTCGCCCGCGGGGCCTTCCATCGCCCGGTGCGGCTCGGCTGCGGGACTTAACATCGCCGGCGCGGCTTGGCCGCGGGACGTTTCAGTGCCCGGTGCGGCTCGGCCGCTGGACTTAACATCGCCCGGTGCGGCCGCGGGACGTTTCAGTGCCCGGCGCGGCTTGGCCGCTGGACTTAACATCGCCAGCGCGGCTCGGCCGCGGGACGTTTCAGTGCCCGGTGTGGCTCGGCCGCGGGACGTTTCGGTGCCCGGCGCGGCTTGGCCGCTGGACTTAACATCACCCGGTGCGGCCGCAGGACGTTTCGGTGCCCGGCGCGGCTTGGCCGCTGGACTTAACATCGCCAGCGCGGCTCGGCCGCGGGACGTTTCAGTGCCCGGTGCGGCTCGGCCACTGGACTTAACATCGCCCGGTGCGGCCGCGGGACGTTTCGGTGCCCGGGGCGGCTCGGCCGCGGGGCCCTCCATCCTCTTGCGGGGGCTGTGCGTGTCGGTTGCCTCGGTAGGGGTCGAGCTGCCTGTCCGTGGGTGCGGGGGGGAAGAGAGGGGAAGTTTTGTTGCCTCCATCACAGTGAGGGGGTGTTTGGAGTCACTGTGATGGATGTTTGTGTTGGGGTTGGGTGTCCTGTGTTCTTTTCTTTTTTTGCTGTGTCTTGTGACTGCTGAAATTTCGTTCGGTGTTGTGCCGAATGACAATAAAGTGTTGTTATGTTATGTTATGTTAACTGTAGATACAGATGCCAGAACTACGTAAAATCGATATTTCAACTTATGGAATAATGTCCATGAATATTTTTAAAATCACTGTTATCACAAAATGCGGGATATTTTTTATTCAGAATAAAAAATAGATACAAAAAGAAAACTGTGCAAAATTTCTTCTGACCTCTCAGTGGCGATACATACATACATTTGTGTTGTATCGTAATGTTGACAGATGTCATTTTACCTTGCCACTCACGTGGCCCCCCGGGATGACAACCCATCCCTCGTTTGAGGGACGTCTCCACCGACCAAAATGTCCCATCTACACTAGTCCCACCTGCCTGCATTCCACACATATCCCTCTAAACTTGTCCAATCCATGTACCTGTCCAAATGTTTCTTTTAAACGTTGTGATAGTACCCGTTGGAGATAGTCGTTGTGCGGTACAATTGTTGGGCCACACTTGATAGGTTATCCTCCCTATCAAGAGAGTCTTGACTTACATCAGCACAGTCCCGTGGTCATCTGGTCATGCTCTCCTGAACAGATGTGTCCCTTAGTAGGAACATGGTTGTAGGTTTACCCTTTGTATCTCTCCTCTCACTGACTGCTGCTGGGCCAGTCTGGTAACTATTTAATTCAGGACTCAGCCGGCTTGGTTAATGGTGGTGGTGGCCACCAAGTAGGGTTGCCAACTATCTCACTCCCAAATACGGGACAGGTTGATGTCACCGCCCCGCGCCCCACCCAGCCAGAGGCCACGTGCTCCCGCTCCACTAAAATTGGCGGCCGCCCGGGCCGGGAGGCGGGTTGCTACACAACCTCCGTTAGGCGAACACACTTCATTAGCCTACACTGTCCCGGCCGACAGCGGCCCACGGGCCTAATACGGGACAAGGGCGGTCCCATTCGGGGCAAACCAATTTAGCTCAAAATACGGGATGTCCCGGCTAATACGGGACAGTTGGCAACCCTGTCTCCACCACACTCTGCCCCCCAATGTGCAGCAGCGGCAGGGACCCTAGACTGTGGTTCTCCCCCACAGAGCCTTGGCTACACCGAGCGTCAGTGAGTCCGGGTGGTGAGAATGTGAGACTTGCTACCACATTGAGTAGCCATCGCAGAGAGCATGGGATGCATTTGAAGGGAAGCTAAATCATAATTATCATAATCATCATAATCATACTTTATTAGCCAAGTATGTTTTGCAACATGTGTGAAATTTCATTTGGGAGAAGGAGGGAAAGATTATGTTGATGGAAAATAGACACAAAAAGCTGGAGTAACTCAGCGGGACAGGCAGCATCTCTGGAGAGAGGCAATGGGTGATGTTTCAGGTCGTGGCCCTTCTTCAGACCTGACAGGGGTCCGAAGAAGGATCTCGACCCGAAACCTCTCCCATTCAATAGACAATAGACAATAGGTGCAGGAGGAGGCCATTCAGCCCTTCTAGCCAGCACCGCCATTCAATGTGATCATGGCTGATCATTCTCAATCAGTACCCCGTTCCTGCCTTCTCCCCATACCCCCTGACTCCGCTATCCTTAAGAGCTCTATCTAGCTATCTCTTGAATGCATTCAGAGAATTGGCCTCCACTGCCTTCTGAGGCAGAGAATTCCACAGATTCACAACTCTCTGACTGAAAAAGTTTTTCCTCATCTCAGTTCTAAATGGCCTACCCCTTATTCTTAAACTGTGGCCCCTTGTTCCTGAGATGCTGCCTGTCCCGCTGAGTTACTACAACTTTTTGTGTCTACCTTCGGTTTAAGCCACCATTTGCAGTTCCTTCCTACACATTATGTTGATGCAGTTAGGTAAGGTTCTAGTGATAATAATAATAATAAAAATGCATTACATTTATATAGCGCTTTTCATATACTCAAAGACGCTTTACAGAGATTTAGAGAACATAGGGAAATGAATAAATAGATAAATAAGTAAATAAGTAAACGAACAGAGAAAGGAGACAGAAGGTGAGGTGACCTTCAGTGGTTGAAGGCAGTACTGAACAGGTGAGACTTCAGCGATGTTTTGAATGTGGTGAGTGTGGAGGAGTCTCTAACGGTTTGGGGTAGTGAGTTCCATAGGGTGGGAGCAGCGATGGAGAAAGCCCTGTCCCCCCAGGATCTGAGTTTGGTCCGGATGTGGGGGGATAGGAAATTGGCAGCAGCAGAGCGGAGGGTGCAGGTGGGAGTGTGCCTGTGGAGGAGGTCGGTCAGGTAGGATGGGGCCAGGTTATGGAGGGCTTTGTAGGTTATGAGGAGGATTTTGTACTGGATTCTCTGGGGGATGGGGAGCCAGTGGAGTTTGTAAAGGACGGGGGTGATATGGTCACGGATCGGGGTGTGGGTGAGTAGACGGGCAGCGGAGTTTTGAATGTATTGAAGTTTACTGATGATTTTTTAGGGTGCGCCATAGAGGAGGCTGTTGCAGTAGTCCAGACGGGAGGTGATGGGTTGGGTCAGGTTCTAGTGATGGGGTGGGTCAGGTTCTGGTGATGGGGTGGGTCAGGTTCTAGTGATGGGTTGGGTCTGGTTCTGGTGATGGGTTGGGTCAGGTTCTAGTGATGGGTTGGGTCAGGTTCTAGTGATGTGTTAGGTCAGGTTCTGGTGATGGGTTGGGTCAGGTTCTGGTGATCGGGGTGGGTGGGAGGATCCATGTGTGTTTTTGTGCTGTTCATGCCATGTTATGTCACTGTGATTTAGAGCTTCATTAAACACAGACGTGTGACAGAGCAAGGAGTCTATACAAACCCGAGTAAGCCCTCAGTTGCATTATTAGGCTCCATTCTGTTAGAAGAACACAGAGACTCCAAGTCTCAGCACAAATTAACAGACATGTTGATTGCAACGTAGAAATACAAGTGCAAGTGAAGGATTGATCAAAACACAAAGTAGCAGAGTAACTCAGCGGGTCTGTGGATCGGTGACGTTTCGGGTCAGGACTCCTCTTCAGATTATTATCGATCAGTTGGATTCTATTTTGTCACAAAATGCAAATGATGGGACGATTCTGGAAAGATCTTAAAATTTATGAAGTTATAAATGTAGCTGGGATACTGAGGACGAAGAACTATTGAAATTAAATATAAGAGATTTATCAAAGGAGGCAGGAGCAGCAGGAACAGGGTTAGGCTGTGGGATGATCTTCCAGGATTAATGACTGAGACAGAAATTGAAAAAATTATAGATCCAATGGGATAGATTTGTGAATGGGAAGGAGAGGAGGAGATAGGCACAAGGTGCTGGAGTAACTCAGCGGGTCAGGCAACATCTCTGGACGGAAGGAATGGGTGACGTTTCGGGTCGAGACCCTTCTTCAGACACAAAGAAGAGAAGGAGTAGTGGGAGCAGCTGAGTGGAGTGATTGGCGCTATTACTCAAGTGATTAACAAGCACCAACTGAGTACCAGTTGGGCTCAATGCTCTCCTGCCATGTTTGCCATCACTTGGCATTTCCTCTGCTATTCCTTTCTGACAAATATTTCCCAAAACAGACAGCAGGTCCTACATCTTTACAATTAATTATGCAATGTTTCCCGAAAAATGTGACAGCCAGTGTTATCTGTGTAATATCAGTAGCTACTTGTTGATAAAATATTACGAGCATTAGACATTTGATGTGCAAGAATGCTGCATAAATGCAGAAATTAGTGCACGTTATTCCATCTATTCTGCTTTCCATTGCTAAGGACTTCCACAGTTTCAGGAGGCACACGCCAATCACTACATTGGCGTGTTCCTATACCAATACTAAACAAGATCAATACCAACACAAACGTATATTCACAAAGTGCTGGAGTAACTCAGCAGGTCAGGCAACATCTGGTGAGACCACACCTGGAGTATTGCATACAGTTTTGGTCTCCTAATCTGAGGAAAGACATTCTTGCCATAGAGGGAGTGCAGAGAAGTTTCACCAGATTGATTCCTGGGATGGCGGGGCTTTCATGTGAAGAAAGACTGGATAGACTCGGCTTGTACTCGCTGGAATTTAGAAGATTGAGGGGGGATCTTATAGAAACTTACAAAATTCTTAAGGGGTTGGACAGGCTAGATGCAAGAAGATTGTTCCCGATATTGGGGAAGTCCAGAACAAGGGGTCACAGTTTAAGGATAAGGGGGAAGTCTTTTAGGACCGAGATGAGAAAGTTTTTTTTCACACAGAGAGTGGTGAATCTGTGGAATTCTCTGCCACAGAAGGTAGTTGAGGCCAGTTCATTGGCTATATTTAAGAGGGAGTTAGATGTGGCCCTTGTGGCTAAAGGGATCAGGGGGTATGGAGAGAAGGCAGGTACGGGATACTGAGTTGGATGATCAGCCATGATCATATTGAATGGCGGTGCGTACAGGCTCGAAGGGCCGAATGGCCTGCTCCTGCACCTATTTTCTATGTTTCTATGTTTTTATCTCAGGAGAGAAGGAATGGGTGACATTTCGGGTCGAGACACTTCTTCAGACTAACACAATAGTTTAGTTTAGTTTAGTTTAGTTTAGAGATGCAGTGAATTGCATCTTTAGCCGACTGAATCCGTACCGATTCCCACCCACTTACACTGCCCGACACACAAGGGACAATTTAGAATTTTACTGAAGCCAATTAACCTACAAACCTGTGCATCAGCAATCACCCCGTACACTGTCACTATCCTCCTCACATGCGACAATTTACAATTATACCACAGCCAATTAATCTACCAACCTGTACGTCTTTGGAGTGTGGGAGGAAACCGGAGCACCCGGAGAAAACCCACGCAGGTCACTGGCAGAACTTATAAACTCCGTACAGACAGCACCGGTAGTCAGGATCAAACCCGGGTCTCTGGCGCTGTGAGGCAGCAAATCTACCGCTGCGCCACCGTTATAAACCTGTTAGAAATAAAAGTCTCTGCAAGGACAAAAATCTCCCCCAAAATTTATTTGAAGAGCAAGGCAGAACGTTGAACAACACAGAGTACACGCTGGATATAAACTAGAGAATGACACAGACAGAGAAAGGAGACACAAAGACTGGCTCATGTTTCCTTGAAATCAAAAAGAAAGATGATCCGATCAAATTGTTTAAAATTTTAAAAGGATTCTAAAGGATAGACTCATGGAAACTGTTTTTTTTTCTCATAAGGAAATCCAGAAGGGATGTAATCTTAAAATTTAGAATAGATTGATCGGGAATTAAAGCAGGAAGCCCTTTTGCACAGAAATGAACCAAGAGGATTTATTCACAAAATGCTGGAGTAACTCAGCCGGTCAGGCAGCATCTCGGGAGAGAAGGAATGGGTGACGTTTCGGGTCGCCCGAAACGTCACCCATTCCTTCTCTGCCGAGATGCTGCCTGACCTGCTGAGTTACTCCAGCATTTTGTGAATAAATCGATTTGTACCAGCATCTGCAGTTATTTTCTTATATTATATGAACCAAGAGGCTCTGGAGAGCAAAGATAATTGAAGTGTAGATAGGAACTGCAGATGCTGGTTTATACCGAAGACAGACACAAAATGCTGGAGTAACTCAGCCGGTCAGGCAGCATCTCGGGAGAGAAGGAATGGGTGAGGCTTGGGTCAGAAGCCTTCTTCAGTCTCATCAGATAATTGAGGATTGGGGCAGATGAAGCCAAATCTTATTACGCCTAATGTCCACACCTGTATTTTCCAGCTCTGTTGAACGGTGACCAAGAACAGGAACGCTGGCTGATATTCCCCTCTCACCATGACTAAGTTCAGAGTTAGTTCTCTGGGACCAGCTAGCTTCACGAGCATTCCAGAGGAATCTTCCTTTCATCCAGAAGAACAATTTGGAGTAAGACACAAAATGTTGGAGTAACTCAGTGGGACAGGCAGCATCTCTGGAGAGAAGGAATGGGTGACGTTTCGGGTCGAGACACTTCTTCACACCTGCAATATCACCCATACCTTCTACCTTCTACAAAGGGTAGGCCTTTTAGAACGGAGATGAGGAAAAACTTTTTCAGTCAGAGAGTTGTGAATCTGTGGAATTCTCTGCCTCAGAAGGCAGTGGAGGCCAATTCTCTGAACGCATTCAAGAGAGAGCTAGATAGAGCTCTGAAGGATAGCAGAGTCAGGGGGTATTGATAAGGGCAAGGCTGTGGATGTTGTCTATATGGACTTCAGTAAGGCATTTGACAAGGTTCCACATGGGAGGTTGATTAAGAAGGTTAAATCGTTGGGTATTAATAGTGAGGTTGCAAGATGGATTCAACAATGGCTGAATGGGAGATACCAGAGGGTAATGGTTGACAATTGTATGTCAGGTTGGAGGCCAGTGTCTAGTGGAGTACCCCAAGGATCTGTGTTGGGTCCACTGTTGTTTGTCATTCACATTAATGATCTGGATGATGGTGTGGCAAATTGGATTAGTAAATATGCAGATGATACTAAGATAGGTGGTGTAGTTAATAATGAAGTAGAGTTTCAAAGTCTACAGAGAGACTTGGGCCTTTTGGAAGGGTGGGCTGAAAGATGGCAGATGGAGTTTAATGCTGATAAGTGTGAGGTGCTGCATTTTGGTAGGACAAATCAAAATAGGACGTACAGGGTAAATGGTAGGGAATTGAGGAATGCAGTGGAACAGAGGGATCTGGGAATAACTGTGCATTGTTCCCTGAAGGTGGAATCTCATGTGGATAGGGTGGTGAAGAAGGCGTTTGGTATGCTTGCCTTTATAAATCAGAGCATCGAGTATAGAAGTTGGGATGTAATGTTAAAATTGTACAGGGCATTGGTGAGGCCGAATCTGGAGTATGGTGTGCAGTTCTGGTCGCCAAATTATAGGAAGGATGTGGACAAAATGGAGAGGGTACAGAGGAGATTTACTAGAATGTTGCCTGGGTTTCAGCACTTAGGCTACAGAGAGAGGTTGAGCAGGTTGGGTCTTTATTCTTTGGAGCGTAGAAGGTTGAGGGGGGACTTGATAGAGGTTTTTAAAATTTTGAGAGGGACGGACAGAGTTGACGTGGGTAGGCTTTTCCCTTTGAGAGTGGGGAAGATTCCAACAAGGGGACATAGCTTCAGAATTGAGGGACAAAAGTTTAGGGGTAACATGAGGGGTAACTTCTTTACTCAGAGGGTGGTGGCTGTATGGAATGGGCTTCCGGTGGAAGTGGTGGAGGCAGGCTCGATTTTATTATTTAAGAGTAAATTGGATAGGTATATGGATGGGAGGGGATTAGAGGGTTATGGTCTGAGTGCAGGTAGATGAGACTAGGTCAGGGAGAATGGTCGGCGTGGACTGGTAGGGCCGAACGGGCCTGTTTCCGTGCTGTAGTTGTTATATGGTTATATGGTTATATGGTATGGGGAGAAGGCATACTGATTGAGAATGATCAGCCATGATCAATGGACATTCCCCCCCTACATCAAAAATCTTCTAACCTACCTCTCTAACTCCAGGTCCCTCAGGTCGGCCGACTTGGGGCTACTCACTATCCCGCGGTCTAGGCTTAAGCTCAGGGGTGACCGCGCTTTTGCGGTTGCAGCTCCTAGACTGTGGAACAGCATCCCTCTCCCCATCAGAACTGCCCCCTCCATCGACTCCTTTAAGTCCAGGCTCAAAACCTATTTCTACTCCCTAGCGTTTGAGGCCCTCTGAGGGGGCGCTGTGAACTGTTTTGTATGTGCTGTTATGTTTGCGTGCTACTGTATGTTTCATTTTTTTTTCCTTAGTACCTAATCAGATGTACAGCACTTTGGTCAACGTGGGTTGTTTTTAAATGTGCTATACAAATAAAATTGACTTGACTTGACTTGACATTGAATGGCGGTGCTGGCTCGAAGGGCCGAATGGCCTCCTCCTGCACCTATTGTCTATTGTCTATTGTCTATTGTCTACCCGGAGATGCTGCCTGTCCCCCTGAGTTACCCCAGCCTTTTGGTATCCATCTTCAGTGTAAACCAGCATCTGCAGTTCCTTCCTGAACATTTGGAGTTTTCACCTCTTTTGCAAACTCTTTTTTTGGAGTAATTTTCCATCCTGCATTCCATTCCAATCCCATTCTACAATCTTCCACCATTTTGCTGTTTTCTCAGTTCAGTTCAGTTCAGTTGAGTTTATTGTCACGTGTACCGAGCGAGGTACAGTGAAAAGCTTCTGTGGCGTTCTATCCAGTCAGCAGAAAGACAATACATGATTACAATCGGGTCATTCACGGCGCACAGGTACATGATATAACGTTTAGTGCAAGGTAAAGCCAGTAAAGTCCAATCACAGATAGTCCAATAGGGTTGCCAACTGTCCCGTATTAGCCGGGACACCCCGTATTTTGGGCTAAATTGGTTTGTCCCGTACGGGACCACCCTTGTCCCGTATTAGGCCTGGGGGGGTGGGGGGGGCTGTAGGCCCGGATGCTGTAGGCCCCGACACTGTAGGCCCCAACAGTTTAGATCCCGACACTCTAGGTATCTGACATTTTAGCTCTAGAAAGTCTAGGCCTGGAGGCCCGGGCACCGCCTGACGGAGGTTACATAGCAACCCATCTCCCAGCCCAGGCGGCCGCCATTGGTGGAGCGGGAGCACGTGGCCGCTGGCTGGGTGAGGTCACGTGGGGCGCGGGGCGGTGACGTCACCTTGTCCCGTATTTGGGAGTGAGGAAGTTGGCAACCCCTAGTCACCAATGAGGTGGATGGTAGTTCAGGACTGCTCTCGTCATTGTGTTTATTGTTGTAGTTGTCATCACTGACTGCGTACTGCATGCTGGGTGAGCTTCATGTGAACCAGGGATTTCATCGCACCCTGGTGTACATGACAAATAAACTCATCTGAATCTGTGGAGGAAGGAACTGCAGAGGTTCATGATAAGGTCTGAAGAAGGGTCTCGACCCGAAACATCACCCATTCCTTCTCTCCCGAGATGCTGCCTGACCTGCTGCGTTACTCCAGCATTTTGTGAATAAAAACCTTCGATTTGTACCAGCATCTGCAGTTATCTTCTTATACTAAGGAACTGCAGATGCTGGTTTACACCGGAGATGGACACAAAATGCCGGAGTTACTCTGCGGGACAGGCAGCATCTCTGGAGAAACTGGAATAGGTGATCGGGAAGAAAGGTCTGTCTGAAGAAGGGTCTCGACCCAAAACGTCACCTATTCCTTTTCTCCAGAGATGCTGCCTGACCCGCTGGGTTGCTCCAGCTTTTGGTGTCTGTAGTCTGAATCTGAATCTTTCTCCCTGCCATGTTCACATTGAGTCTCCTAGCCAGCAGGAAGGCAAGAAGCCAGCATACAGTGGGATCAGTAGCAACTGATTGAGAGATGATTTACAGGGTGTCAGTCCTTTTCCCAGCTCACTGGGCGAAACGTTTTGTTTCAAATACCCCCTCGCTCAGTCAGTCTGGGTGGAATCTACACAAAGCCTGCTTTAAGCTCGTCCTCAGAATGTTTAATTGGCCATTTCGGTTTCCCCTGCATGCACACCGATCCCTCTCCAAACTGCTTGTCTCTCTCTCTTTCTGCCTCTCTCTCTCTCTGTCTCTCTCTCTCTCTTGGTGTTATTCCACTTTGCTTCATTCTCAATCTGGGTTTTTTTTCCAAATTATTTTCCCCAGGGCTACATCCACTTGGCCGGGACATGTCTGCTAAATATAGCCCTGCCCTGGTGTGTAGTCGGATTCACTCATTGTTAACCATTTGCTCAAAAGTGAAGTTTATTTCCAGAGCTGTGTTCATTCAGCAGGGTTTTTTCTTGCTCGGATATTTTCCCCAGGTTGTGTAACTTTGTGACTGATTCTCTTGTGCTGTCTAATGTTGCTCTTGCAGTACATAGGAAACTAAGAATCTCAGCACAGGGAGGTGCAGTAACTGAACTATTACCCCTCCCCCACCCCTTGGACTCCTTTCAGCCCAGCAATATAAAAGTCCTCTCTCTCTCTCTCTCTCTCTCTCTCACACACACACACATGCACGCATTGTTCCTCCCTGCTTCTCTAGTTCTCTAGTATTTCCCCGTGTCAGTCTATATCTACCTGCATTTCCCCATCTCCTATTTCTCTCCTTCTCAATAGACAATAGGTGCAGGAGGAGGCCATTCGGCCCTTCGAGCCAGCACCGCCATTCAATGTGATCACGGCTGATCATTCTCAACCAGTACCCCGTTCCTGCCTTCTCCCCATACCCCCTGACTCGTCTATCCTTAAGAGCTCTATCTAGCTCTCTCTTGAATGCATCCAGAGAATTGGCCTCCACTGCCTTCTGAGGCAGAGAATTCCACAGATTCACAACTCTCGGACTGAAAAAGTTTTTCCTCATCTCAGTTCTAAATGGCCTACCCCTTATTCTTAAACTGTGGCCCCTTGTTCTGGACTCCCCCAATATTGGGAACATGTTTCCTGCCTCTAACGTGTCCAACCCCTTAATAATCTTATACGTTTCGATAAGATCTCATCTCATCCTTCTCCTTCCATCTTTCAACCCCTCCCTCACTCTCTCTCTCTCTCTCTCTCTCTATCCATCTTTCTTTCACTCCAAAGATAGACACAAAGTGCTGGAGCAGAGAAGGAATGGGTGACGTTTCGGGTCGAGACCCTTCTTCAGACTGGTCAGGGAGCATCTCGGGAGAGAAGGAATAGGTGGCTTTTCGGGGTCAAGACCCTTGTTCAGACTCCAGCATTTTGTGTCTATCTTCGGTGTAAACCGACATCTGCAGTTTCTTCCTACACTTACTTTCACTCCATCTCCCTTTATAGTACCTGCATCATTATAGACAATAGACAATAGGTGCAGGAGGAGGCCATTCGGCCCTTCGAGCCAGCACCGCCATTCAATGTGATTATGGCTGATCATTCTCAATCATATATTTCCCCTGTGCTTTTCCCATTCTGTCTTGTTGCAGAAATGTTTTAATTCATATTTTTTGGGGTCATCTCATCAGCATTGTCAGCATTGGTTGTGCTTGTGTGAACAAGAAGGTGGTGGCACCATCTTGCTTCAATGCAGTCTTTCTGATGGAGCCCCACAGAGCTGTTGGGGAGGGAGTTTGGACCCAGTAATGATGAAGGATATATTTCCAAGTAAGACTGGTACGTGACATTGAGAAGAACCCACAAGTGGTCGTGGTCCCATCAGCCTGAAGCCCATGTCTTCCATTGCAAGTTTGAGAAGTGCTAAGTATGTAATTGAGATACCTTTTATAAGGGGTATACACTGGGGCCACCCGACACCGATAGTGAAGGGGATAAATGGATGGGGATAAAATGAAGGGGATAAAAGATGGTGGATGGTACACCAATGAAATGGACTGAAGATGGGGGTCTCAACCCGAAATATCACCCATTCCATCTCTCCAGAGATGCTATAAGAAAATAACTGCAGATGCTGGTACAAATCGATATATTCACAAAATGCTGGAGTAACTCAGCAGGTCAGGCAGCATCTTGGGAGAGAAGGAATGGGTGACGTTTCGGCCCGAAACGTCACCCATTCCTTCTCTCCCGAGATGCTGCCTGACCCGCTGAGTTACTCCAGCATTTTGTGTCTACCATCTCTCCAGAGATGCTGCCTGTCCCACTGAGTTACTCCAGTTTTTATTTGTCAATCAAGTAGACTGTTCTTTCGTGGATGGTGTCGAATTTCTTAAATGCCTTTTGGGTGTTTCCTTATCCATAGGAATTGAGGTTGTTCCAACACATTCCTGACTCGTGAACGATGGAAAGGCCTTTGTCCACCATAAGGTGAGTCATCAGAAGCTGACTTGCTCTTGTAGTCACAGGATTATGTGGCACCTCCAACTGGTCTTCTCGTTAATAGTCACTCTTCTAAGATGGTGACGGGTGGGAACATTGCAGCAACAATGCCATTCAATAGACAATAGGTGTAGGTGGAGGCCATTCGGCCCTTCGAGCCAGCACCGCCATTCAGATTTTTTTTTTAGATTTTAGATTTAGAGATACAGCGCGGAAACAGGCCCTTCGGCCCACCGGGTCCACGCCGCCCAGCGATCCCCGCACACTAACACTATCCTACACACATTAGGGACAATTTTTACATTTACCCAGTCAATTAACCTACAAAGCCTGTACGTCTTTGGAGTGTGGGAGGAAACCGAAGATCTCGGAGAAAACCCACGCAGGTCACGGGGAGAACGTACAAACTGCGTACAGACGGCGCCCGTAGTCGGAATCGAACCTGAGTCTCCGGCGCTGCATTCGCTGTAAGGCAGCAACTCTACCGCTGCGCCACCGTGCCGCCCATGATTCACCATGATCATGGCTGATCGTGCATAATCAGTTCCCCGTTCCTGCCTTCTCCCCATATCCCTTGACTCCACTACCATTAAGAGCTCTATTTAACTCTCTCTTGAAAGCATCCGGAGAATTGGCCTCCACTGCCTTCTGAGGCAAAGAATTCCACATTTCCTGCCTCTAGCGTGTCCAATCCCTTAATAATCTTATACGTTTCAATAAGATCCCCTCTCATCCTTCTAAATTCCAGAGTATACAAGCCCAGTCGCTCCAGTCTTTCAACGTACGACAGTCCCGCCATTCCGGGAATTAACCTCGTGAACCTACGCTGCACGCCCTCAATAGCAAGGATGTCCTCAATGTCAATGAGGTGGTTAGATTCTTATTAGAGTCACACTTGCTCACACCAACCAAAATGCCACATCTACACTAATCCCACCTGCCTGCATTCCACACATATCCCTCTAAACTTGTCCAATCCATGTACCTGTCCAAATGTTTCTTAAACGTTGTGATAGTACCCGTTGGAGATAGTCGTTGTGCGGTACAATTGTTGGGCCACACTTGATAGGTTATCCTCCCTATCAAGAGAGTCCTGACTTCCATCAGCACAGTCCAGTGGTCATCTGGTCATGCTCTCCTGAACAGATGTGTCCCTTAGTAGGAACATGGTTGTAGGTTTACCCTTTGTATCTCTCCTCTCACTGACTGCTGCTGGGCCAGTCTGGTAACTATTTAATTCAGGACTCAGCCGGCTTGGTTAATGGTGGTGGTGGCCACCAAGTAGGGTTGCCAACTATCTCACTCCCAAACAAGGGACAAGGTGACATCACCGCCCCACGTGACCTCACCCAGCCAGCGGCCACGTGCTCCCGCTCCACCAATGGCGGCCGCCCGGGCCGGGAGGCGGGTTGCTACGCAACCTCCGTTAGGCGGGGCCCGGACTTCCAGACCTAGACTGTCCGGAGCTAAAATGTGGGAGACCTAGAGTGTCGGGACGTAAACTGTCGGGGCCTACAGTGTTGGGGCCTACAGTGTCGGGGCCTACAGTGTCGGGGCCTACAGCGTTGGGGCCTACAGCATCGGGGCCTACAGCGTCCGGGCCTACAGCGTCGGGGCCTACAGCGTCGGGGCCTACAGTGTCGGGACCTACAGTGTCGGGGCCTACAGCGTTGGGGCCTACAGCATCGGGGCCTACAGCGTCCGGGCCTACAGCGTCGGGGCCTACAGTGTCGGGACCTACAGTGTCGGGACCTACAGTGTCGGGGCCTACAGTATCGGGGCCTACAGAGTCGGGGCCTACAGTGTCGGGGCCTACAGTGTCGGGGCCTACAGTGTCGGGACCTACAGCGTCGGGGCCTACAGCGTCGGGGCCTACAGCGTCGGGGCCTACAGCGTCGGGGCCTACAGTGTCAGGGCCTCACCGACCAGCAATCCACACACAGTATGGTTTCAGGAGAGAATTAGATATAGCTCTTAGGGTTAACGGACTCTCCACGTCTCTCTCTTCTGTTTAATATTGTGGAATTCTCTGCCTCAGAAGGCAGTGGAGGCCAATTCTCTGAATGCATTCTAGAGAGAGCTAGATAGAGCTCTTAAGGATAGCGGAGTCAGGGGGTATGGGGAGAAGGCAGGAACGGGGTACTGATTGAGAATGATCAGCCATGATCACATTGAATGGCGGTGCTGGCTCAAAGGGCCGAATGGCCTCCTCCTGCACCTATTGTCTATTGTCTATAATATCTGTATGTCTGGCCTAACTTCTGTTTAATATCTGTATGTCTGGCCTAATTGCTCCTTCCGTGGTTCGATTTCTAATTTTGCTTGATGATGCCTTTCTGAAGTAGCTTGAGACATTTAACTATGTTACAGATGCTCTATAAATGCAAGTCAAAACCCATTCAACCACTGATGATAGCAAAACCTCTGAACCCGGTCACTCGTGCAGGACTGGCCAAGCAGCAGAAGAAAGATCAGAACTGGAGCAGATTTTTTAATGATCCAACGATACTTTATTGTCACATGTCCCGACTACGGGTGCTGCCTGTACGGAGTTCGTACGTTCTCCCCGTGACTCACATGGGTTTTCTCCAAGATCTTCGGTTTCTTTCCGCACTCCAAAGACGTACAGGTTTGTAGGTTAATTGGCTCGGTCCAAATGTAAATTGTCCCTAGTGGGTATAGGATGGTGTTAATGTGTGGGGATCGCTGGTTGGTGCACACTCGTTGGGCTGAAGGGCCTGTTTCCATGTTATATCACTAAACTAAATTAAATGTACCCGAGTAGATTTTAGATATTGAGATACAGCGCGGAAACAGGCCCTTCGGCCCACCGGGTCCGCGCCGCCCAGCGATCCCCGCACATTAACACTATCCTACACACACTAGGGACAATTTTTACATTTAATTAACCCAGCCAATTAACCTACACACCTGTACGTCTTTGGAGTGTGGGAGGAAACTGAAGATCTCGGAGAAAACCCACGCAGGTCACGGGGAGAACGTACAAACTCCGTACAGATGGCGCACGTAGTCGGGATCGAACCTGAGTCTCCGGCGTACAGTGAAATGTACGGAGTACAGTGAAATGCTTTGTTTTGCAGACAACCCGGTAAAATCATACAGCCGCCATCACCTGGGTAGTGCACAGCATCGCCACGTCTTGGCCCCGACAAAGCTACAACTCTGAAACTTGGTCTGTGTCTGTTTTTGTTTCTCTTTAAAGTTGCCCTGCTGATCAAGGTAGAATAAATCAGGAAGCATTTGTCAGAAATTGTCCCGCCCCCTCCCCTGACATCAGTCTGAAGAAGGGTCTCGACCCGAAACGTCGCCCATTCTTTCTCTCCGGAGATGCTGCCTGACCCGTTGAGTTACTCTGAGCAAAGAGGTCCTTCTGCAGTTGTACAGGGTCCTAGTGAGACTGCACCTGGAGTACTGTGTGCAGTTTTGGTCTCCAAATTTGAGGAAGGATATTCTTGTTATTGAGGGCGTGCAGCGTAGGTTTACTAGGTTAATTCCCGGAATGGCGGGACTGTCATATGTTGAAAGACTGGAGCGACTAGGCTTGTACACACTGGAATTTAGAAGGATGAGAGGGGATCTTATTGAAACGTATAAGATTATTAAGGGGCTGGACACGTTAGAGGCAGGAAACATGTTCCCAATGTTGGGGGGAGTCCAGAACAAGGGGCCACAGTTTAAGAATAAGGGGTAGGCCATTTAGAACTGAGATGAGGACAAACTTTTTCAGTCAGAGAGTTGTGAATCTGTGGAATTCTCTGTCTCAGAAGGCAGTGGAGGCCTATTCTCTGAATGCATTCAAGAGAGAGCTAGATAGAGCTCTTAAGGATAGCGGAGTCAGGGGTTACGGGGAGAAGGCAGGAACGGGGTACTGATTGAGAATGATCAGCCATGATCACATTGAATGGCGGTGCTGGCTCGAAGGGCCGAATGGCCTCCACCTGCATCCATTGTCTATTGTCCACCATTTTGTGTCTACCTAGCATTTGTCAGAATCCAGGTGAAAGGACAAGGCTCTTGGAGCAAGATGTGAATGTGGCTGGAAAGTGCCTCATTAATGGCTCTTACAATCTCTTAAAGACAGAGCAAACTGTACTTGATAACGTGTAGGGACCTGCAGATGCTGGTTTAAACCGAAGATAAACACAAAATGCTGAATAACTCAGCGGTCAGGCAGCATCTCTGGAGAGAATGGATGGGTGATGTTTCGGGTTAGGAGCCTCTTCAGACTGAAAGTAGGAGGTAGGGGGGTGGGGTGAAATGCTGAAGGCAGGAAAAGACTAGGACCAATCAGGTCCAGCAACAAATGACTTCAGGCAGGGTGGTGCCCTGGTGAGTTTGTTGTTGGCGAGGGAAGGTGTGATCTGAAGAGGGGTACAATGTGGTGAACTGCGGAGCTGGTTAAACGCTCTTGAGACTGCAGCTTCCCCTCCCAATGATGGGCCGCTGAGGGTTCCAACCAGCTGGGGTCATTGGTGGGCGAATCAGAGTGGTCCTGGCCTTTTCTCGTCTCCAGCTCTCTAACCCCCACCCCTCCCCCCACCACTTACTCTCAGTCCCAACACATCCTCATTCTTCGGAGATGCTGCGTGATCCATTGAGTTATTCCACCACTCTGTATCTATCCTTGATGACATCAAACTTGGTTCGGTCAGGATGCAGGTTGGACAATGTACAGGTGACCTTTACAAAGGCTACCTTTCTGACACTCACTGGACACTACAAGGATAGGACAGGTTTGGAGGGACATGGGCCAAACGTAGGCAGGTGAGTCTAGTGCAGATGGGACATGTTGGTCAGCGTGGGCAAGTTGGGCCGAAGGGCCTGTTTCCACGCTCTGTGACTCCAACTCCATGACACTCATTATACAATAATTAGCCCAGAGACACATTATGGTCGGTTTGGGTTCATTTCTCTCTTGTCTTCAAGTTGTGCATTTAAATTTGCTTCTGCATCAAACTGTTGTTTATGTTTGTAAAAAAGCGATTTGTTTTGTTACAAGAATGTTTCCTTCCCAAAAATTGTTTAAAATTGTTGTTTGGTGCCAGGGGAGACTTTGTAAACCCAGCCGAGCCAGTCAATCCCAGCGAGGATAATGAGATCAGTGTTTCCCTCGTGCTGCTGGATGGCAAACTCCTGTCCATTTATGGGCAGAAGGTGGTGGAAATCAGACAGACGCAAGCCGGGGGTGGGGTTACACACCATTTCCCTCCCCTTCAGTAAATAAACGTTGAGAATGAGAAGATGCTGCTCAGAGTTTGGGGTCTTTGTCAAGTTTTCTGATTGATTTGTACCTATTTGGGTTGACCTTCATCAAGAGGGAGCATCAGTAACATGGATAGACACACAATGCTGGAGCAACTCAGCGGGTCAGGCAGCATCTCTGGAGAGAAGGAATGGGTGACGTTTCGGGTCCAGACCCTTCTTCAGACAAAATGTAGTTATCAGTAACATGGATATTGTTACTACTGAGCACACACCCAGTGTTGTGTGTCTGGCGTGGGAGGGAGGGAGGGTTGTGGGTTGTGGGTGGGGGGGTGGTAAGGTGGGTGCCCTATGTCATTGCAAAGTTATCCCATTCTGTTGTATCCCCATCCTGTGAGGCAAAATGTAGTGTTTAGGAAGGAACTGCAGGTGCTGGCTTAAAGCGAAGAGAGACACAAAATGCTGGAGTAACTCAGCGGGACGGGCAGCATCTCTGGAGAGAAAGAATGGGTGACATTCCGGGTCCAGACCCTTCTTCAGACAATATGTAGTCTGCTTCAGCCGATTGCTACTACTCTGAAGAAGGGTCTCGAATAGTCTTCACAGTTACTCAACCAGACACAACTACATTTAAGGTAGCTCTTCTTCTCCAAGAAGCCCTTCTTGCCGAAGTCCCTACTCCGCCACCTCCAGTTTAAATCCCATTTGGAATATTTTGGAGGACCAATAAGCAAGCACGGTTCTGCTTCCAACACTGTTTCTTGCCAGATTTTGATCCATGAATATTCTCCATTTGAAGATTTCCAGCTCTGTCCCTGCTCTTTATCAGTTCCTAACTTGCCAACCAGACTGTGCAGGAAGGAACTGCAGATGCTGGTTTCAACCGAAGATGGACACGAAAAGCTGGAGTAACTCAGCGGGACAGGTAGCAAAATGTATAGGAAAAAATTAAAAACCTGCAGATGCTGGTTTAAATTGAAGGCAGCATCTCTGGAGAGAAGGAATGGGTGACGTTTCAGGTCGAGACCCTTCTTCAGACTAGGAGGTCTGACTGTGTTGTTATTCCAAAGACAGACACAAAATGCTGGAGTAGTTCAGGGAGTCAGACAACATCTCTGTGGCCTCACTCTCTGGGAGGAGGGTGGATTAGAGTGGGAGGGATATTCAGAAAGGCAACAGCTCAAAGCCAAACCTAAGTCGCAGTCAGCTGCCAATCCCTCTGAAACTGCAGTCTATGGAAGGAACTCATCAACACACACAGAATGCGCTGAGAGGAACCATTCAACAGGCAGAATGTCCTGGAAACTCTTCACTCAGTCCATGGAACATTGGATAAATAAAACAGCCTTGTGAGCACCAGTGAATTTATCCCCCAGAAGAAATGTTATTCTGTTTGGTTTACTGACAGTGTTTGTGTCAAAAAATTGTCAGACAAATCTCTCGATTTTTTTAAATGTTTTTTTACGTTCCTAACTTCCACAGTGGGTCTAACTTTGTGCCCTGCCAGAACCTGGTGATCCACCTAGTGCTGCTCCTGCTCCAGTGTAGGTAGACACCACGTGCTGGGGTAACTCAGCGGGACAGGCAGCATCTCTGGAGAGAAGGGATGGGTGACGTTTCGGGTCAAGACCCTTCATCAGACTAAGGGAACAGGAGCAAACAGCAGGAACTCAATGGGTCAAGCAGCATCTGCAGAGGCAAAGTAATAGTTGTAGTTTGGGACTCATTCATGGGCCCTGAAACATTGGCCACTCTTTTGCCTCCACAGATGCTGCTTGAGTTCCTTCTGCAGTTTGGTTTTTGCTCCAGATTCCAGCAACTACAACCTCTTGTGTATCTATTATGTGGTCTGCTTCCAACACTGTTTCTTGCCAGACATTGATCCATGAATATTCTCCATTTCCACAGGGGACCTTTACCCCACCCACCTACCCACAGACCTCCACCAGCGAGTCTTCGCCTCACCCGAGCTCCAGGCTCCGCTCCAGGCCCACAGCCTGCACGCTGCCGTTTCCCCCGCTAAAGATTCCCTCTCCCCTGACTCGCAGTCTGAGGAAGGGTCTGCACTCGAAACGCCACATATTCCTCTTCTCCAGAGACGCTGATTCACTCCAGCGTTTTGTGTCTGTCTCCAGTGTAAACCAACATCTGCAGTTCCTGCCTGCTCATTTGTCCCACTTCAGTGTAACAGACCCACGCTTTCATGGAAGAGGTTACACCTTAATTGGTACAGGTGTCAGAGGTTATGGGGAGAAGGCAGGAGATTGGGGTAAGGAGCGAGAGATAGATCAGCCATGATCAAATGGAGGAGTAGACTTGATGGGCCGAATGGCTTATTTCTACTCCTTGAACCTATGACCTTATTTTCGAGGATGCCTAACAACATCAGGCTAAGGGACTGTCGATGTAAACTAGCCTCTCGGCTAACTCAGGTACATTTACATTTGTTTGAATGCCAATTAATGTACATTGTCCCTTTTTCAAATAAATAATAATTATTATTATTACTTGCTATGACTGTGCTGCAATTCAGTCAAAAAAAGGAATTACTTAAATTAACAAAGTGCTTTTCATGACCTTAAGTTGCCACAGTGCTTAACAGCCAATGATGTTAGTTATTGTGGTAATTTTGGATGCTTGGCACAAAGTTTGCACACAACAAGTTCCCACAAGCAACTGATGATCAACAGATAATCAGTGTTTTTAGTCATGCAAATTGAGAGATCATCGTTAGTTTGGATGCAACAACATCGACATGTGTTTACAGAGTTTTGAAAATAACTGCAGATGCTGGTACAAATCGAAGGTGTCACAAAATGCTGGAGTAACTCAGCAGGTCAGGCAGCATGCAGGACAGTCGTCTGCAGAAACTGCAAACTAGAAGGCCATGAGACAAGGGACTGTAAAGAAAGTAAGAGCTGCAACCTGTGTGGGGAGGGAGGCCACCTTTACAGGGCCTGCCCAAAAAGAACAAGCATTTATGCACAGGCGATAAGAGGGGCCGCTGCCAGCATCCCCAGGGTGGACGAGATGCCTCCTACCACGGCAAAAGCCCAAATAGGAAAGGAGAGCAGGGGCGATGACAGCGCGACCACCTCGAGCCCCCAACCGCAGGACAGAGCCCCCCAGGCCTCTGCCCACGAGGGCGAGTCGATGGAAGAGGGGGAACAGGAAGAGGAGGATTGGAAGTTGGTACAGTCGAGGAAAACGTTGAAGGCTCTGCGCACAGAGAAAAAGCCGGAGGGAGCAAGCAAGCCCCAAAAAAGAGTCCTCTCCCAGGACGAGGCCAGCAACCTCTCCTCGTCGGAGGATGAGGCGACCGGGAGGCGCCGACAACGGAGGCAGAGGAAGAAAACGGGGGAGGAGGGTAAGAGGAAGAACATGTCTGTTGTCCCCCAGCCCCAGGAGAATGGGAGCAGTGCCAACGGGCCCCAGGAGCATGGGAGCAGTGCCAACGGGCCCCAGCCCCAGGAGACTGGGAGCAGTGCAGCGGCCAAGGGGCCCCAGCTCCGGGAAGCCGGGAGCGGCACAACGGCCAATGGGCCCCAGCTCCGGGGCACCGGGAGCAGTGCAGTGGCCAATGGGCCCCAGCTCCAGGAAACTGGGAGCAGTGCAGTGGCCAATGGGCCCCAGCTCCGGGAGACCGGGAGCAATGCAGTGGCCACGCCAGAAAATTCACCCTGTGCTGAGGAAGCCAACACCCAGTACCAGTACCTGTGCCAAAAAAATGTGCTGGAACTCAGCCAGATGATGTGCATGCGGGAGGAGAAGGACGGCCTGGAACTCTAAAGGACAATGGAGCCGAAACTGGCATCCTTAAACGTGCGCAGTGTGAAGAACACTGCGCGATGTGTCAATGCCTTGCAGTACCTGGCCAAGGTAAAGGCGGATGTGACTTTTTTACAAGAGTGTGGGCTGCCACACCTTCGCTGCTATCGGAGGTGGTCGCGATGGTGGCCCCACGGACTGTCGGTATGGTCGGGGGGCAATGATTGTCGTGCGTCCGGTCTGGGGATCTTGCTGAGGGGAGGGGGCTTCACCATCACTGAGGTAAGGGAGGTGGTGGGGGGGGCGTTTCTTGTTGTTGGATGTAATGTACCGTGGTTCTCCGCTCCGGCTGATTAATGTGTATGCCTCACCCAGGCGGAGCGAGCGGTTGGCCGTCCTCCAGCAGCTCCCACCGCTGTTGGCCACGTCTAGACCGCTCGTTCTGGCCGGTGACTTCAACTGCATCATCGATGCGGCTGGACGATCCGGCAGTGCCAACCACAGACTGGACGGCACCTCCAAACTCCTGGTGGAGACGGCCAAAGATGCAAAGCTGCGCGACCCCTTCAGTGACCCTGCAGGCGGGGCCCAGCCGCGGTTCACCTGGTCAGGACCGAACGGTTCAGCCCAGTCCCGGATAGACTTCCTCTTCACATCGAGGGCCGTCACGGTCAGACACGCCGACCTCGCGCCGGTGTTCTTCTCTGACCACTGCCTCCTTCAGGCCACCTGTCACCTACAGGAGGACCGGAAGGCGGGCAGAGGGACGTGGAAGTTAAACGTGGAGCTGTTGACCCCGGAGAACGTTGAGGAGCTAAAGAGGGACTACGCATGTTGGAGAACTGTGAGGCCCCTCTTTGACTCCCCGACACTCTGGTGGGAGGCAACAAAGGAGAACATCAAGAAGTTCTTCGTCTCCAAAGGTGTTCAGAGAGCAAGACAGGGTAAGAGGGAATTGTGTCAACTCCAGACAGATTTGCAGCAACTGCTCCTTCTGCAGAGGAGAGGGGTGGATGTGAGGGAGGAACTGAGAGAGTTGAAGGGCCGGCAAGCTCGGCTCTTTACCTCTGAATCCTCCAAGATCATCTTCCGGTCTAGGGTCCGCCATGTTGAGCAGGATGAGACGTGCTCACGTTTCTTCTTCCATAAGGTTCACAGGGGGAGCTCTGTGATCAAAAGCCTGAGGGAGGAGGACGGCTCGGTAACATCCTCGCAGACAGACATGCTAAAGATCTGCAGATCCTTTTATAAGGATCTGTACGATGTAAAGACCACAGACAGCACCGCCTCCCAGAACTTCCTGTCCTCCATCACGGAAGTCTTGGACGACAGCAAGCGGGAGAGTCTGGACCAACCACTGACCCTGGAGGAGCCGACTGGCTCCATCCGTTCCTTTGACTCGAGTAAAACTCCCGGAGGCGATGGCTTACCGGCAGAGTTGTACTCGGCTCTGTGGGACTGGGTGGGCCCGGACCTGCTGGAAGTGTACAACGACATACTTCTAGCCGGCAGCATGTCAGACTCTATGAGGAAGGGCAGCATCACCCTGATCTACAAGCAGAAGGGGGCGATGAATGACATAAGGAATTGGAGACCCATCACATTGTTAAATGTAGACTACAAGATCCTGTCTAAGGCCATCGCCAACCGGGTCAAGTCTGCTCTGGGACAGGTGATCCACCCGGACCAAACCTGTGCTGTACCTGGCAGGAAAATCTCAGACAGCCTGGTGCTGCTGAGAGATACCATTGCCAACGTGCAGGACAGACGGGTGGATGCCTGCCTGGTCAGCTTGGACCAGGAGAAGGCCTTCGACAGGATATCGCACACGTACATGAGGGACGTGCTCTCCAAAATGGGCTTTGGGGAGGGAATCAGGAAGTGGATACAACTGCTCTACTCCGATATCTGTAGTGCAGTCCAAATTAATGGGTGGGAATCAGACAGCTTCCCCGTCAGGTCTGGAGTCAGGCAGGGTTGCCCTCTCTCCCCTGTCTTGTTCGTCTGTTGCATTGAACCCTTTGCCGAATCCATCAGGAAGGATGCGAGCATAAGAGGAGTGACATTGCCAGGCAGTGGGGGCACTCAGGTCAAGGCCTCCCTGTACATGGACGATGTCGCCGTCTTCTGCTCGGATCCAGGGTCGGTCCGCAGACTGATCAGCGTCTGCGACCAGTTTGAGTTGGCCACGGGGGCCAGGGTAAACCGCAGGAAGAGCGAGGCCATGCTCTTTGGCAACTGGCCCGACCGATCTTCCATCCCCTTCACCATCAAGCCTGACTTCCTGAAGGTGCTGGGGATCTGGTTCGGGAAGGCTGAGGCGTGTAACAAGAATTGGCTGGAGCGGATAGCCAGGGTGGGGAAGAAGCTGGAGCTGTGGAAGCAGCGCTCCCTCTCCATCACGGGGAAAAACCTGGTCATCAGGTGTGAGGTGCTCTCGGGGCTGCTGTACTTGGCGCAAGTGTGGCCCGTCCCTCCCTCCTACGCCACGGGGATCACCCGGGCCGTCTTCCGCTTCATCTGGGGGTCGGCGATGGACCGGGTGCGACGAGCCACAATGCACAAGTCGGCAGACAACGGGGGTAAAGGCGTGCCCAACGTCGCCCTCATTCTGATGGCCACCTTCGTGTGTGGCTGCATCAGGCAGAGCATAGAGCCAAGGCACGTGGGCACCAAATGCCACTACCTGCTGAGGTTCTACCTGTCCCCGGTGTTGCGAAGGATGGGCCTGGCGCAGATGCCACGCAATGTGCCAGTCAGCTGGACATTGCCGAACCATCTGTCGTTTGTGGACAGGTTCTTCCGGACCAACACCTTTGACCACAAATCCATCGGGCAGTGGTCAGCACGGAACGTCCTGCAGGCACTGCAGGGGAATGACTCCATGGATCCTGTGGCGTGGTTCCCAGAGCAGACTGCCCAGCTTGTCTGGCAAAATGCCTCATCGCCAGAACTAACCAACAAGCACCAAGACCTGGCTTGGCTGGCGGTGAGGGGAGCCCTCTCAGTCAGATCCTTCCTGCACCGCCGGAACCTCACTACCAGCGCACGCTGCCCTCGGGACGGCTGCTACGGAGAGGAGACGGTGGCCCACCTCTTCACAGAGTGTGGATTTGCCAAGAGAGTCTGGAGAGGTCTGCAGGGGTCCCTGTCACGATTCATTCCGAGCAGCTCCGTCACAGAGGACTCTGTGATCTACGGACTGTTCCCAGGGACGCATTCGGAGACTGACATCGAGTGCTGCTGGAAGGTCATCAACTCGGTGAAAGACGCTCTTTGGTCTGCCCGATCCTTGTTGACCTCCCAGCGGAGCGAGCTGTCCGTCAAGGAATGTTGCCGACTGGCCCGCTGCAGACTGCAGGAGTACGTGCTGAGGGATGCACTGAAGCTCGGTGCAGCCAACGCTAAGGCCCTGTGGGGGAGGAGCACAGTCTAGGGTCCTTCCGCTGCTGGACATGGGGGGCAGGGTGTGGTGGAGAGAGACGCCCCTCCAAATAAGGGATACTGGGTAAATGTCTAAATGTAAGTAAATGTCTAAGTGAATGTCTGTACCAAATGTAACCTCCGGAAATGTCGGATGGGCTTGTTTAAGAATATGTTTTGTGAATGATATTTATTATTTGAATAAAGTATTTTTTGATTAAAAAAAAAAAAAAAGGTCAGGCAGCATCTAGGAGAGAAGGAATGGGTTCAATGGTCTGAAGAAGGGTCTCGACCCGAAACGTCACCCATTCCTTCTCTCCCAGATGCTGCCTGACCTGCTGAGTTACTCCAGCATTTTGTAATACCACTAATTTTGGTGTCATCTGCAAATTTTCAAACCATTCCAACTACATTCTCATTCAAATTATAAATTTAAGACAACTCTTTCATCTCAGGAATTAGCTTGGTGAATCATCTTTGGATTGCTTCCAATGCTACTCCATCATTTTATAAGTAAGGGGACCAAAACTGTGTAAAGTGCTCAACAACTTGTACAACTGTAACAAAATGTCACTATTTCTTAAATTCCAAACTCTGCAAAACAAAAGCCTATATACTCTCTGGCTTCTTAACTGAAGTGAAGGTGGTTGTGTAAGAGTGAAGATGGTTGTAAAAGATTGGAGCAGGATCTGGATCGATTGACCAGGTGGGCTGAGGAATGGTTGATGGAATTTAATACAGAGAATTGTGAGGTGTTGCATTTTGGGGTGTCTAACAAGGGCAGGAACTACACAGTGAATGGTAGGCCTCTGGGGAGTGTTGTAGAGCAGAGGGATATAGGAGTGCAGGTGCATGGTTCCTTGACGTTCGAGTCGCAGGTAAATAAGGTGGTCAAAAAAGCTTTGGCACATTGACCTTCATCAGTCAAAGTGTAGAGTATAGAAGTTGGGAGGTCATGTGGCAGTTGTATAAGATGTTGGTGAGACTGCATTTAGAATATTGTGTTCAGTTCTGGGTACCATGTTTTTGGAAAGATATTGTCAAGCTTGAAAGGGTTCAGAGAAGATTTACGAGGATGTTGCCAGGACTAGAGGGTGTGAGCTGTAGGGAGAGGTTGAGTAGGCTGGGTCTCTATTCCTTGGAGCGCAGGAGGATGAGGGGTGATCTTATAGAGGTGTACAAAATCATGAGAGGAATAGATCGGGTAGATGCACAGAGTCTCTTGCCCAAAGTTGGGGAATTGAGGACAAGAGGACATAGGTTCAAGGTGAAGGTGAAAAGATTTAATAGGAATCTGAGGGGTAACTTTTTCACACAATGGGTGGTGGGTGTATGGAACAAGCTGCCAGACGAGGTAGGTGAGGCTGGGACTATCCCAATGTTTTAGAAACAGTTGGACAGTTACATGAATAGGACCGGTTTGGAGGGATATGGACCAAATGCAGGCAGGTGGAGCTAGTGGAGCTGGGACATGTTGGCCAGTATGGGCAAGTTGGGCCGAAGGGCCTGTTTCCACACTGTATCACTCTATGACTCTAACCTTGTATTTACAGAGTTGTAATTATAATTACAGCAAAATACCCAAGACATTTTCGAGGGAATTTCATCAGACAAAATTTGACACTCTGCCATTAAGGAGAATATTGGAGTGGGTGACCAGAAGCTTGGGCAGTGAGGTTGGTTTTTAGAAGAAAACAATAGATTGCTGGAATCTGGAACAAAAAAACCCAGAATTCTGGAAAAACTCAGTGGGTCAAGCAGCATCTGTGGAGGCATTTACTGGATTTTAACTTTCACTAAACATTATTCCCTTAATCATGTATCTGTGGACGGCTCACGTATTATAATCATGTAATGTCTTTCCGCTGACTGGTTAGCACGCAAGTACATACATCACTGTACCTCGGTACACGTGATAATAAGCTAAACTCAACGGTAAGTCAACATTTCTGGCTGAGACCCTGCATGAGGACAGAGAGGGATAAGGAAATATTGGCATAATGTAACAATACTTGTTGGTAGGAGACTGGTGGCATATCGCTGACCAGCCTCTGCCCCACCACCCACCACTGTTCACGTTGTCAATCTTTCCTCTCTCCTCCCAGTTCTCAACCTAAACCAGACCTTTGGGGAGTTTTAGGAAAGAAAACTGAAGATGCTGGTTTAAATCAAAGGTAGACACGGCACGGTGGCGCAGTGGTAGAGTTGCTGCCTTACAGCGAATGCAGCGCCGGAGACTCGGGTTCGATCCTGACTACGGGCGCTGTCTGTACGGAGTTTGTACGTTCTCCCCGTGACCTGCGTGGGTTTTCTCCGAGATCTTCGGCTTCCTCCCACACTCCAAAGACGTACAGGTTTGTAGGTTAATTGACTGGGTAAATGTAAAAATTGTCTCTAGCGTGTGTAGGATAGTGTTAATGTGCGGGGATCGCTGGGCGGCGCGGACCGGTGGGCCGAAGGGGCTGTTTCCACGCTGTATCTCTAAATCTAAAAAATCTAGACACAAAATGCTGGAGTAACACAGCGGGTCAGGCAGCATCTCTGGAGAGAAGGAATGGGTGATGTTTCGGGTCGAGACCCTTCATCAGACTGATGTCAGGGGAGGGGGCGGGACCGGCAGGTCCTGACATCACCCCCTGCCCTGACATCGGTCTGAAGAAGGGTCTCGACCCGAAGCGTCAGCCATTCCTTCTCTCGCGAGATGCTGCCTGACCCGCTGAGTTACTCCAGCATTTTGTGATACCTGTGGAGAGGTTTAATGTGTATCTTAAAGAATCAAATGAAGACAGAACAATTCATAAGTTACAGGAGCAGAATTAGGACATTCAGCCCATCAAGTCTACTCCGCCATTCAATCATGGCTGATCTAACTTTCTTTCTCATCCCCATTCTCCTGCCTTCTCCCCATAACCCCTGACACCTGTTCTAATCTGGACTCTGTCAATCTCCACCTTAAAAATATTAATTGACTTGACCTCTACAGCCGTCTGTGGCAATGAATTCCACCGATTCACCACCCTCTGACCAAAGAAATTCCTCCTCATCTCCTTTCTGAAGGTACGTCCTTTTATTCTGAGGTTGTGATATCTGGTCCTAGACTCTCGCACTAGTGGAAACATAAAACAGAAGTTGTTCACAGGAGCTGAGAGCAAAGGTGGATGAAAGTACGAGCACTAAGAGTGGAAGTGATGAGTATAAGGTGCAAAATTATAAATAACACAGACATCCTGGAGTGCTGTAAGACTGAAGGAGGTGGCAAAGGGCAAGGCAGTGGGGCAATGAGGAGGTTAAATCTGAGGTGGTGACTTCAGATTACTGTGTGTATTCACAAAATGCTGGAGTAACTCAGCAAGTGAGGCAGCGTCTCAGGAGAGAAGGAATGGGCGACGTTTCGGGTCGAGACCTTTCTTCAGATGACTGTGTGAGTTGACAAGCTGAGTCAAGAGTGTTTTTATTGTCATGTGTCCCAGATAGAACAATGAAATTCTTACTTGCTGCAGCACAACAGAATATGTCAACATAGTACACTGTAAATAATATAATAAAGAAAAAAAGTTCAGCAAAGTACAGCCAGCAAAGTCGCTTATCTTTTTTTTTCACTTTTTAATTTAATTTTAATTTCAAGTTTGCGAGTACCTCGTTGTGTGTTGTGACTGTTGGCAGACCAATTTCCCTCCGGGGGGTGAATAAAGTTCTATCGTATCGTATCGTATTTGCACTCCGAAGCCTAGACTTGCTAAGGCAGTGCAGGAGAATTTCAGTGAGAGGAGAATGTCCTCTCGCAGTGCCTGTACTGAGTGTGTGTAACCGAGTGGGAATGTGTGTGTGTTGAGCTGCTGGAGTGGCCACAGCAATGCTGGGTGTGCTTGTAGTGAGTGAGCCAGCTCAGTGTGGGGGCTGTGCTGAGACCTGGTGCCGCTTGGAGCTGCTGTGAGAGGGATCCAGGACTCTTATTGTGACACAGCGGCTCCCTCAGCCCCTTCCTCGCTCATCCATACTCGCTGCCGTTTGACAACAACAGACTAGCAGCGGCGCCGAGCAGCGGGAGAGAGAGAGTGTGAGAGGGAGGGAGGGAGAGAGAGAGAGGGGGAGGGAGAGAGAGAGGGGGAGGGAGAGAGAGAGAGAGAGAGAGAGGGGGGGGGGGAGGGGAGAGGGAGAGAGAGAGAAGGGGGTGATCCCGGGCTGCCTTCGAGGTTCGGGTTGAGGATTGTCCCCGGGGGGGCTGAGCTGAGCTGAGGTGGGGGCGGCGGGACGAGGAGGAGGAGGAGGAGGAGCAGGGACGCCGCCGCCGCCGCGTTGTGGCCGAGCCCGGGGCCCCGGTCATGGGCCACGGGAGGAGGAGGAGGCCGAGGCCGCGCACAGCGAGCAACATGAGGCGGCTCGCCAGCGGCGCTCCAGGTACGTGCGGCTTGTGCAGTCAATGGGGAGGGGAACAGGTGAGGGAACAGGCGGGCCTTTGATCACGGCACGGGCGGGCCGGCCGGCGGGCGGCTACATTGTATCGGCGGGGCCGGCGGCTACATTGTATCGGCGGGGCCGGCGGCTACATTGTATCGGCGCGGAGTCGGCTACATTGTATCGGTGCGGGCGGGCGGCTACGCTGTATCGCCGCTGCGGGGTCGGCAACATTGTATCGGTGCGGCCGGGCCCGTTACTTTGTTGCCGTCTTGTTAACGCTTTGTCTGCCGCCTGTCTGTCTGGGCCGGGCCGGGTTGGAGACCCGTGTGAGCGGATTGTGCCGCCGCCAGTAACATCCACCCCCTGCCCCATCCACACCCCCCCTGCCCCATCCACACCCCCCCTGCCCCATCCACACCCCCCCCCCCCCGCTCACCTCACTCACTGCCCGCCGGAGCCACTGCTCATCTAGTCAGCTATTGAAGGCAACAAAGAAAAATATAGATAGATATGTAGATGGATGTAGTGTGTGTGCGAGAGTGTGTGTGTGGGTCAGTGAGTGTGGGTGTGTGAGTTTGTCTGTGTGCCTGTGTGTGTGTGTGAGAAAGTGTGTGTGTGCCTGTGAGTGTGCCTGTGAGTGTGTGTGTGTGCGAGTGTGTGTGCGTGTGCGAGAGTGTGTGTATGTGTGCGAGAGTGTGTGTGCGTGTGCGAGAGTGTGTGAGTGAGTGTGTGTGTGTGTATGTGTGAGTGAGTGTGTGTGCGAGTGTGTGTGTGTGAGAGAGAGTGTGTGTGAGAGTGTGTGTGTGTGAGAGCCAGTGTGTGTGCCTGTGCGTGTGTGTGCGGCCGGGTCCGGCTTCATCGGTTCCCGGTCTGGCGAGAGTGAGGGGGGGGGGGGGTGAGTGATTGACGCGGGATCAGACCACTGGGCGGCGGGTTAATGCAGTCGGGCCGCGGGGGTGGCCAATGGGCGCAGGGAGTGGGTGGGGGCGGGAGTTGTGTGGGTGGAAGTTGGGGGGTGGGGGGGAAGTTGTGGGTAAGGGGCGGGAGCTGGGAGGGGGGGAGTTGTCATCCGGCTGTGGCCAGTGCCCCATCTGATGAGGGGGGGGTGTCCGTCCACTCCCTCCCCCTCTCCCGGTGCCCACAGGTGGCGTACACTGAGGGATGGAGCGGTGGAGGAAAGAGGGGGGGGGGTGTAGATTCTCTCCCCCTCTCCCTTCCCCGGCCGCTGGAGGTTGTGAGTCACGGTGAGTAGGTGAGGGTTGTGAGGGGGACCACTCCCTCTCCTCACTCCATCCATGCGGTGAGGTCCCCCCTCAGCTGTGCAGGTAGACTGCCACTGGTTTGTACACAGCACAATCCCAGTACATGAAGTGCAGGGACACTGATTTAGAGAAGAAAAGAAGAGGAACAGCAGATGCTGGTTTAAACCGAAGATAGACACAAAAAGTTGGAGTAACTCAGCGGGACAGGCAGCATCTGAAGAATGGTCTCGATCCAAAATGTCACCCATTCCTTCTCCCCAGAGATGGTGCCTGCCCCAGAAAAGAAGGGGGTGGGGTGGCTTTTCTGAAGTGTAAAGACTCCTTAGCATAGTATTTTTCTGTCCGTGCAAGAAATACTGAGGCAGCCAGCTCTCCAGGAATAATCCATCCAATGGTCTTTGACACAGTCGTATTCACTTGGTACTGAACTGGGGATGCCGACCCTGAACACGGATTCACAAAGGGGAAGAACTGCAGACACATTAGAATTGTGGCTTGGACAGGGTGGTGGTGAGGGGGGGGGGGAGGGTGGTGAGGGGGGGGCAGTGAGATCTTGGAGTGGGAGGTGAACGCCCAAAGCTTGGGTCTCGGTGGAGGGATTTGAGCTGAATGGTGTGAATTTTGGACGAGTGTAGATGAGAAATGCACTTTGAGAAGGAAGTATGTTTCATCAGCTTATGGTATCACAAAATGCCAGAGGAACTCAACGAGTCAGGCAGTATCTCTGGAGAAAAGGAATAGGTGACGTTTTTTTGGGTCGAGATCCTTGGTTTGAAGTAGGGTCTAGACCTGAAATGTCACCTATTCCTTTTCTCCAGAGATGCTGCCTGGCCCACTGAGTTACTCCACCAGTTTGTGTCTACCTTTGTTCTAAATCAGCATCTGCAGTTCCTTCCTACACCTTCAGGTGTTATGTACCACATGGGAAAGAGTTTGGGTAGGGGGCCATGCCACAGCACACATCAACCAATTTCAGTCATAGGGTGATACAGTGTGGAAACAGGCCCTTCGGCCCAACTCGCCCACACCGGCCAACAATGTCCCAGGTACCCTAGTCCCACTTGCCTGCGCTTGGTCCATAACCCTCCAAACCTGTCCTATCCATGTACCTGTCCAACTGTTTCCTAAACGATGGGATAGTCCCAGCCTCAACTACCTCCTCTGGCAGCTCGTTCCGTACACCCATGTGTGAAAAAGTTACCCCTCGGATTCCTATTAAATCTTTTCCCCTTCACCTTGAACCTATGTCCTCTGGTCCTGGAGGACATAGGTTCAAGGTTCAGTGTTGTGGGTGTGTGTGGTGAGAGGTCTGTGGAAGATTTGGATCAGGTGCAAAGTGAAGAGCCAACGCTTGCTATTGAGGGCGTGCAGCGTAGGTTTACTAGGTTAATTCCCGGAATGGCGGGACTGTCGTATGTTGAAAGACTGGATCGACTAGGCTTGTATACACTGGAATTTAGAAGGATGAGAGGAGATCTTATTGAAACGAATAAGATTATTAAGGGGTTGGACATGTTAGAGGCAGGAAACATGTTCCCAATGTTGGGGGAGTCCAGAACAAGGGGCCACCGTTTAAGAATAAGGGGTAGGCCATTTAGAACTGAGATGAGGAAAAACTTTTTCAGTCAGAGAGTTGTGAATCTGTGGAATTCTCTGCCTCAGAAGGCAGTGGAGGCCAATTCTCTGAATGCATTCAAGAGAGAGCTGGATAGAGCTCTTAAGGACAGCAGAGTCAGGGGGTATGGGGAGAAGGCAGGAACGGGGTACTGATTGAGAATGATCAGCCATGATCACATTGAATGGCGGTGCTGGCTCGAAGGGCCGAATGGCCTCCTCCTGCACCTATGGTCTATTGTCTGTAACGCTGATTTATACAAGTTCTCCACAGACTGTCTGACCCTTGTAACCTGTCCACCAGACTGACGTCTCACCATGAGGCACGCCCTCAGCTACCATATTGCAATACTTATACTTATTATGACCTGATACCAGTTAATAATGTGGTTCCAACAGCCCACAACCTTTAACAGAACCTTGGATGCAGTATAGGAGGGCTTCTGTACTGTTGAATGATTTTCCCTCCTTACTGTACTGAACTGTTCCAGCATTGGCTGTCTGATGTGGTTGGCAAACAGCAAGTTCTGCCGATGAGGGCAGGAAGTGGCAAATGGACATGGCTTTGCCCACCCGTACATCTACATGCCAAATGGAGTTCGATGTGGCGAAGTGTGGCATTAGCTTCTTTGCGCACAAGAAAGACAAATGTTAATACTTTTTATTTAATGAAAAACCTGAAGGTGCAGAGGAACAAACATTCCAAAATGATCTGAGGTTTCAGAATGCAAAGTAATAAAGCCGTACCATGTTGCACACAGACTTGGTCAGACCCCTATTTGGAGTGGGTGTGTTCAACATTTGAGGGGTTATGTGGAGAATGGGGTTGAGAGGGAAAGATGGATCAGCCATGATTGAATGGCACAGTAGACTCGATGGGCCGAATGGCCTAGTTCTGACCCTAGAACCTATGAATTTTGGCCACCACAACCACTAGATATACAATGCAGAGTCACTAAAGTTAATCTAGATTTTAATGGATAATGTAGATGGGGCATTTATTCACAAAATGCTGGAGTAACTCAGCAGGTCAGGCAGCATCGCGGGCGAGAAGGAATGGGTGACATTTCGGGTCGAGACCCTTCATGTTGGTTGGACTGGACCAGTTGGCCAAAGGGCCTGTTTCCATGTTGTATGACTATGATTCTTGATTAAGTACAGGTTTCAGAGGTTATGGGGAGAAGGCAGGAGAATGGGGTGAGGAGGGAGATCAGCCACGATTGAATGGCGGAGTAGACTTGATGGGCCGAATGGCCTAATTCTACTCCTATTCCATATGACCTTATCACCTGTCACAGAGGCAGGCAGTCAAGGTGTAGTTTTTGACAATCACATGACAGTTTTTGTGAACGATGCATTTAAACCTTATTGGACATCTTTTCCTTGTAGAAATGCTGTATATAAATAGGCAGTGATTCTACTGTAATGTTGAAAATAATAATCAAAGCATTTGCTGGGGTAAACGGATAAATTATTTTCTCTGGTGGTGGAATCCGTAATTAATTACAGGCGAGGCACAGAAACCTACAGGTGCTGGGATCTGGAGCAGAAAAGAAACTGCTGAAGGAACTCGGCAAGCCAAGCAGTATTTGGAAATGAAACTGGGAAGCACTTTTTTTCACGAAAGCATTTCTGGAATTGTGACTTACAGAAGACTGGATGACTGGCCCTAAAGCCTCAAATTCTCTCCCTAGTCATTCTTGCTCTTTACTCCCCTCCCCCCCCCCCCCCCCCCCCCCTCCCCCACTCTAATAGACAATAGGTGCAGGAGGAGGCCATTCAGCCCTTCGAGCCAGCACCGCCATTCAATGTGATCATGGCTGATCATTCTCAATCAGTACCCCGTTCCTGCCTTCTCCCCCATACCCCCTGACTCCGCTATCCTTAAGAGCTCTATCCAGCTCTCTCTTGAATGCATTCAGAGAATTGGCCTCCACTGCCCTCTGAGGCAGAGAATTCCACAGATTCACAACTCTCTGACTGAAAAAGTTTCTCCTCATCTCAGTTCTAAATGGCCTACCCCTTATTCTTAAACTGTGGCCCCTTGTTCTGGACTCCCCCAACATTGGGAACATGTTTCCTGCCTCGAACGTGTCCAACCCCTTAATAATCTTATACGTTTCGATAAGATCTCCTCTCATCCTTCTAAATTCCAGGGTATACAAGCCTAGTCGCTCCAGTCTTCTCTCCTCCACCTCTTCTCTCCCTCTGACATGTTCTATTAAAAAGCCCATTCATTAACTAGAAGGTCACAAAATGCTGGAGTAACTCGGGCCTTTTCTCCACAGATGCTGCCTGAGCCGCTGAGTTACTCCAGCATTTTGTGTCCATGTTTGGTGCAAACTAGCATCTGCAGTTTCTTCCAGCTCCATCCATGGAGTAAGTGTTCCTCCTGTTCTGACATCTACTTGTAGATCCAGTGCCATGTTTTCTTGGGTAATATTCTGACAAAGTGCCTGGGGATATTTTAACCACGTTTAAGGCTGTATGTAAATACAATTCACATTATCGGAAGTTTGATGACCACGTTGTAATGCCGAGTTGTTAGTTCGGAGACAGTTGGCACTTGCTGAGAGAAATTTAAGCAATGGCAATCAAAGGTTTTTGGAACTTTATGAAATTAAATGAAACATTTCGAAGTGTGTTCTGTTGTTGTCAGTGTGATTATGCAGTTGTCAGTTTAGTTTAGAGATACAGCGTGGAAACAGGCCCTTCGGCCCACCGGGTCCGCGCCGACCAGCGATCCCCGTGTTTGGTGTTGGTTTATGATTGTGTGTGTCATTGCATTTTTATTGATTATTCTTATTGGTCTTATTGTTGAACTGCGGGTAATTTTTCATTTCACTGCACATTTATGTGTATGTGACAAATAAATTGACTATTGACTAAGATCGGAAGGAAGCATGCAGGTACAGCAGGCAGTGAAGAAAGCCAATGGAATGTTGGCCTTCATAACAAGGGGAGTTGAGTATAGGAGCAAAGAGGTCCTTCTGCAGTTGTACAGGGCCCTAGTGAGACTGCACCTGGAGTACTGGTGTGCAGTTTTGGTCTCCAAATTTGAGGAAGGATATTCCTGCTATTGAGGGCGTGCAGCGTAGGTTTACTAGGTTAATTTCCGGAATGGCGGGACTGTCATATGTTGAAAGACTGGAGCGACTAGGCTTGTATACACTGGAATTTAGAAGCATGAGAGGGGATCTTATCGAAACGTATAAGATTATTAAGGGGTTGGACACGTTAGAGGCAGGAAACATGTTCCCAATGTTGGGGGGAGTCCAGAACAAGGGGCCACAGTTTAAGAATAAGGGGTAGGCCATTTAGAACGGAGATGAGGAAAAACTTTTTCAGTCAGAGAGTTGTGAATATGTGGAATTCTCTGCCTCAGAAGGCGGTGGAGGCCAATTCTCTGAATGCATTCAAGAGAGAGCTGGATAGAGCTCTTAAGGATAGCGGAGTCAGGGGGTATGGGGAGAAGGCAGGAACGGGGTACTGATTGAGAATGATCAGCCATGATCACATTGAATGGTGGTGCTGGCTCGAAGGGCAGAATGGCCTCCTCCTGCACCTATTGTCTATTGTCTTAACACTATCCTACACCCACTAGGGACAATTTTTACATTTCCCAAGCCAATTGAGTGTGGGAGGAAACCGAAGATCTCGGAGAAAACCCACGCAGGTCATTCTGCCAACAACATCTCAACCATTGCCGTAGTTTGCGAACTGCTGCTTCATTTGTGATCATGATTATAATCTCTAACTTGTGGGGAGAGACCGTGCAGTTTGTCTCCACCTCACCACCCTGCCCGCCCCATGTGCGAGTGATATATTCGCTGCTCTGCAGATGTTTCTAACATGCTGTAATGTTGGTTTCATGGCAATGATTCGTCCCTGGGGTACCCTCCTGTAACAGCCAACGTTCCCCTGGGTGCAGTTCACGACTGCCTTCCAATGTCGGAGCTAAGAGGATGTACTTCATCTGTGAAGCCAACAAGCGGGTTTTGACGTTCACTATTTCATTCGGCCCCTCAATTCTACTCCGCCATTAGCAATCACGGCTAGACACAAAAAAGCTGGAGTAACTCAGCGGGACAGGCAGCATCTCTGGAGAGAAGGAATGGGTGACGTTTCGTGTCAAGACCCTTCTTCCTTCTTCGTCTGAAGGGTCTTGACCCGAAATGTCACCCATTCCTTCTCTCCAGAGATGCTGCCCGCCCTGGTGAGTTACTCCAGCTTTTCGTGTCTGTCTTCAGTTTAAACCAGCATCCGCAGTTCCTTCTTACCTACTTTCCCTCTCAACCCCACTCCCCTGCCTTCTCATAAACCCTGGAGTTATTCCACTGTATCTTGTTTTTAGATTTAGATTTTTTAGATTTAGAAATACAGCGCGGAAACAGGCCCTTCGGCCCACCGGGTCCGCGCCGCCCAGCGATCCCCGCACATTAACACTATCCTACACACACTGGGGACAATTTTTACATTTGCCCAACCAATTGACCTACATACCTGTACGTCTTTGGAGTGTGGGAGGAAACCGAAGATCTCGGAGAAAACCCACGCAGGTCACGGGGAGAAGGTACAAACTCCGTACAGACGGCGCCCGTAGTCAGGATCGTACCCGAATCTCCGGCGCTGCATTCGCTGTAAGGCAGCAGCTCTACCGCTGCGCCACCGTGCCACACTTTTCCACTCAGACGATGCATGGTTGGTGGATTGGGGTGTAATTTGTACACGTGCTCCTGGAATAGACCCCTTTGAATCTGACCAAATTCTTGCCCCCAGATTCTAGAATGAAGACATCTAGTAGAAACAAGGACTGGTCATTCGGCCCAATCGTTGACCGATATGTACAGGGGGGGGGGCTTCATGGTTCACGGCAGGGTGATCGGTTGCATTATCCCCAGCCGACCTTCCCCGATGGGAAATTGTACCTTTCCAACCCTCAACGTCAGTAAGAAATGAATAAAGCCAAAGCTATAGGTATGTTTAATGTTTAATTAAGGGCGTCACTGTGGAGCAGAGGGAGAGTTGCTGCCTCACAGTACCAGAGACCCAGGATAGATCCTGACTAAGGATGCTCTCTGTAAGGAGTGTGTACGTTCTCCCTGTGACCTGCGTATTTTTTCCTCCATTCACACTCCAAAGACGTACAGGTTTGTAGGTTAATTGGCTCGGTAAAATTGTCCCTCGTGTGTGTAGGGCTGTGTCAGTGTGCGGGGACCGCTGGGCGGTGTGGACCTGGGCTGGCCAAGGGGTCTGTTTCCGTGCTGTATCTCTAAACTAAACCAGAGCCAAAGCCGAGGCTCTGTGGGGGAGGGCCACAGTCCAGGGTCCTTCTGCTGCTGGACATGGGGGGCAGGGTGTGGTGGAAACGCCCCTCGAAATAAGATTATTATGGGGTTGGACACGTTAGAGGCAGGAAACATGTTCCCAATGTTGGGGGAGTCCAGAACAAGGGGCTACAGTTTAAGAATAAGGGGTAGGCCATTTAGAACTGAGATGAGGAAAAACTTTTTCAGTCAGAGAGTTGTGAATCTGTGGAATTCTCTGCCTCAGAAGGCAGTGGAGGCCAATTCTCTGAATGCATTCAAGAGAGAGCTGGATAGAGCTCTTAAGGATAGCGGAGTCAGGGGGTATGGGGAGAAGGCAGGAACGGGGTACTGATTGAGAATGATCAGCCATGATCACATTGAATGGCGGTGCTGGCTCGAATTATGTCTATTGTCTATAAGGGAAGGGATTCCACGCCAGTGGGCCACACCACACGAGTGGCAAGGGCACGAGATGCAACACCTGTCCCTTTACCTCCCCCCTCAACTCCATCCAAGGACCCAAACAGTCTTTCCAGGTGAGACAGAGTTTCACCTGCACCTCCTCCAACCTCATCTATTGCATCCGCTGCTCCAGATGTCAACTTATGTACATCGGCGAGACCAAGCGCAGGCTCGGCGATTGCTTCGCTCAACACCTGCGCTCGGTCCGAGTTGGCCAATCTAATCTCCCGATGGCCGAGCATTTCAACTCCCACTCCCAGTCTGACCTTTCTGTCATGGGCCTCCTCCAGTGCCATAGTGAGGCCCACCGGAAATTGGAGGAACAGCACCTCATATTTCGCCTGGGTAGCTTGCAGCCCAGTGGTATGAACATTGACTTCTCCAACTTTAGATAGTTCCTCTGTCCCTCTCTTCCCCTCCCCCTTCCCAGATCTCCCTCTATCTTCCTGTCTCCACCTATATCCTTCCTTTGTCCCGCCCCCCTGACATCAGTCTGAAGAAGGGTCTCGACCCGAAATGTCACCCATTCCTTCTCTCCTGAGATGCTGCCTGACCTGCTGAGTTACTCCAGCATTTTGTGAATAAATACCAGGAGTGAAGTTGATCTGTCAAGTCAAAAAACACAAAATACATGAAATTAAAGTGATGAGTGGAAAGGATTGGGGGTGTGCAAAGATTGGGCGGGGGCGGGGTGGGGGGCAGTCAGTCTACCCCAGGACAGAAGGGGGAGGAGTTGTACTACAGTTAGTCGAACCAAGGATCTGCAGATGCTGGTGTACAAAATAACACGTAGAATTCTGGAGTAACTCAGAGGCTCAGGCAGCATCACTGGAGAACTTGGATGGGTGATGTTTCGTGTCAGTACCCTTCTTCAGGCTGATTGTGATGGTGGATGGGGAGGCCAGAGGGGGGCGGGGGGGGAGCAGGATAAAGCTAGGCAGGGAATAGGTGAGCACAAACCAAGGTTTTTTGTTGTTGGATATGCAGGTTTGTATTTGGTTTTGAGACACAGTGTGGAAACAGGCCTTTCAGCCCGTTGAGTCGACACAGCCCAGCAGTTCCATCCTACACCCTGAGAACAATTTACAGAAGCCAATTAACCGATAAACCTGCATGTCTTTGTAATGTAGGAGGAAACCGGAACACCCGGAGAAAACCCACATGGCCCAGGGAGTACAAACAAAAACTCCGTACAAACAGCACCCGTAGTCAGGGTCAAACCTGGGTCTCTGGCGCCGTGAGGCAGCAACTCTACCGCTGCGCCACCGTGCCGCACGAAATGGTTGGATACTTTAGCATTTAGTACCTGGCAAATCAGGGTTGGGTTTCACCTTTCAACTGGCACCCCCTGCTCTTCCCAACCCGTGTTGCCTAACCCCATGTTGTAAAGGTGTCGGGGGTAATGGGGGGGGGGGGGGAAGAAGGCTGGAGAATGGGGTTGAGAGGGAAAGATAGATCATATAAGATTATTAAGGGGTTGGACACGCTAGAGGCAGGAAACATGTTCCCAATGTTGGGGGAGTCCAGAACCAGGGGCCACAGTTTAAGAATAAGGGGTAGGCCATTTAGAACGGAGATGAGGAAAAACTTTTTCACTCGAAGAGAGTTGTAAATCTGTGGAATTCTCTGCCTCAGAAGGCAGTGGAGGCCAATTCTCTGGATGCTTTCAAGAGAGAGCTGGATAGAGCTCTTAAGGATAGCGGAGTCAGGGGGTATGGGGAGAAGGCAGGAACGGGGTAGTGATTGAGAATGATCATCCATGATCACATTAAATGGTGGTGCTGGCTCGAAGGGCCGAATGGCCTCCTCCTGCACCTACTGTCTATTGTCTATTGTCAGCCATGTTTGGACTGGCGGCGTGAACTCGATGGACCAATTCTGTTCCGGGAACTAATGAACCTATGAGCTTGCTTCAGGTCCAATAAGGTCCATGTTTCAGTGTCTCTCCATCTGTTGATCCATGGCATTATTCTTCCCTGTGGTTTCTTTGTGCCCTACAAGTAGGGTTGCCAACTTCCTCACTCCCAAATAAGGGACAAAGGGTGATGTCACCGCCCCGCGCCCCACATGACCTCACCCAGCCAGCGGCCACGTGCTCCCGCTCCACCAATGGCGGACGCCATTGGTGGAGCGGGAGCACGTGGCCGCTGGCTGGGTGAGGTCACGTGGGGCGCGGGGTGGTGACGTCGCCCTTTGTCCCTTATTTGGGAGTGAGGAAGTTGGCAACCCTACTAATACGGGACAAGGGCGGTCCCGTACGGAACAAACTAATTTAGCCCAACATACGGGATGTCCCGGCTAATACGGGACAGTTGGCAACCCTACCCACAATATCGTCTCTTTGCCACTCGAAGCAGCTTGCAGACAGTTGCTATTGAGTTTCGTTACTGAACCATTAGAGCGAGTGCCGTCATTTGTCACATCTTATATAGTAGATTACATCCCTTAAATACCTCTCCTGCTTTATGCCCCATCTGAAAACCATCCTCACCTGTACTAAATGTATCAGGCAACTGAGATAGATATGTGTGAGAGTATAGCTGCGATAAGCCTTGGGATATTTCAATTTATTAAAACTTTAAAACAAACCAAAATGCTAGAACGACTCAGCAGGTCAGGCAGTGTGCGTCAAGAGAGAAACCGTAAATGCCTCTCTGTTGATGTATTGATTGATCTATTGATTATTTCTTAGACATTCCCTTGGTTTTGTTCTGGATTTCTAACATCTGCATTTCCTTCTTTTCGTTTCTGTAAATTAAAGTTGGTTTAGTTGACTGTATTTATGTCCAGTATTTGGGATACATTTCTGGATACTTGGCTGAGTACCTTCATAAGGAGCAGAATTAGGCCATTCGGCCCATCGAGTCTACTCCAACATTCAATCACGGCTGATCTATTTTTCCCTTTCAACCCCGTTCTGCCTTCTCCCCATAACCTTTAATGCCCTTACTAATTGAGAACCTGTCAATCTTTGCTTTAAAAATACCCAATGGCTTGGCCTCCACAGCCGTCTGTGGCGATGAATTCCACAGATTCACCACCCTCTGGCTAAAGAAGTTCCTCCTCATCTCCTTTCTAAAGGAACGTCCTTTTATTCTGAGGCTGAGCCCTCTGGCCCGAGACTCCCCCACTAGTGGAAACATCCTCTCCACGTCCATTCAATCTAGGACATTCATTATTCAATGAGATCCCCTCTGTTATGTATTTGTACTAGAATCGGACTCAGAATGAAACTTGGAACACACAAGTATTTAAACGTGCTGTTGTCATGTTATCGCTATCTTGAGTCTCCCTCGCGCAAGTCATTCAATATGCATATCATATTCTTACACACAATACTCCTCCCCCTTTAACTTGGAGGCAGGTAACACAATTTCATCCTCACTGTATATGATCTTTTACACAAATCCATACTCTGTGACACCAAAACGTATGAAATTTATTTTCCAAAACTTAGCTTGTACAAGTGACTTCTTGTTCCCTACTAAATCAACTAACCTCGGTTTACAACTTTATAGACAATAGACAATAGGTGCAGGAGGAGGCCATTCGGCCCTTCGAGCCAGCACCGCCATTCAACGTGATCATGGCTGATCATTCTCAATCAGTACCCCGTTCCTGCCTTCTCCCCATACCCCCTGACTCCGCTATTCTTAAGAGCTCTATCTAGCTCTCTCTTGAATGCATTCAGAGAATTGGCCCCCACTGCCTTCTGAGGCAGAGAATTCCACAGATTCACAACTCTCTGACTGAAAAAGTTTTTCCTCATCTCAGTTCTAAATGGCCTACCCCTTATTCTTAATTTGTGGCCCCTTGTTCTGGACTCCCCCAACATTGGGAACATGTTTCCTGCCTCTAACGTGTCCAACCCCTTAATAATCTTATACGTTTCGATAAGATTATAAGAACTTTAAACCGGTCTTGGATATATTCTTTAGTGAGAATATTCCTCTTCTCTTATGTATAATAAATGTAATGTAACTCACAAAACAAAGTGATCTGTGATCCCAGGTGCAATGTGTAAAACCACAATGTGTATATAATTGAATAATACACTGTTCTCCAAATAGTATTATGAAAATCGTCTTACAATTAGATTCATCATAACACCATATATCAAAACCTGTAATATTACCAATGGATTTTCTTTAAATCAACTACACACATACCCTTGTCTAAAGTCACATATCAAACAATAGACCTGCGTATCGTAACTAAAATGTGTGACAAACGAAATACATGACACATTGTTTTGTGTATATGTAGGTTCACTTATAAAGAACAAAATCATCAAATATTTTAGGTGTTCTTGTAGTTCTATTAGACGTGCGTGTATCTGTCTGTGTTGGATTTTTCTTGTGTTCTGAAATATCGGGCTCTGGTTGTGATGTTGTTATCACTGGATGAAAGGTCTGTTACTCTCTGAAGTGCTTTCAGGATCTACACCATCTGGGGTGCCTTCAGGATCTACCCTTACGATTGGAGTTGGCACAACTATCAGTGGTTCCATGCTTGGTTGAGCCAACGACTCTTCCCTCACTCAACTGTACATTGTACGGGACTTCACTGATGACTTCTGCCATCACTCCGTAAAGTCAAGTGGGACCGGATGTAAAGTTCTTGACCATGACATGATCATTCACATCCAAGACTGGCTTCTTGCTTCCTCGACCTGCTGCCTGTTTCATTGAGGCTTGCTTCCTTCGAACAGTTTTGCTGAGATCGGGTCGCAGACTGTCAAGTTTAGTGTGGATCTTTCGTCTGAACATCAGTTCACTGGGTGACTTTCCAGTCGATCCTTGAGGTGTGACTCGGTACGTCAGCAAGAACTTCTGGATCTTTAGTTCCAGGTCTGATCCTTTTCCTTTCTCCACACCCGCTTTCACCGTCTGTACCCCTCTTTCTGCTCGTCCATTGCTGGACGGGTGCTTGGGCGATGTTTGAATGTGGCAGATGTTGGTGCGGCTGAGGAACTTGGCAAATTCTTCAGACACAAACTGCGTACCGTTGTCTGTGACCACCCATGATAACCCATGAGTTGCAAACAACCGCCTCAGGGCAATCACTGTTGCCGCTGCTGTTGCCTGTTTCACCCGCATGGCTTCAGTCTATTTGCTGTGAGCATCGACCACAATCAGCACCTCCGCATTGTCGAGGCTGGCATAGTCACAGTGAATTCTACTCCACGGTCTCTCAGGGAACTCCCATGGATGTATTGGGGCTGCAACAGGACTATGCTGACTCTGCTGACAGCTTGGATAACTTCTCACTTGTTGTTCCAACTCGTTGTTGATTCCTGGCCACCAGCCGTATGATCTTGCCAACGCCTTCATTTTCACAATGCCAGGGTGCGTGCTATGAAGTTCTTCAAGGATTCTAGTCCTCATCTCCAGATTATCTGGGAAGACCACTCGTGGTCCCCACAGGATTATGTCATCCTCCACTGACAGCTCTTCTTTCTTGCTGGCAAAGGGCTTTACTTCTTCTGGAAGATTCCTTGCTCTTGGCCACCCTTCCATGTCCTTCTTGGTGGCCCTCTTCACTTCCTGTGCATCAACAGGGCGTGTGTCCAGATCGGTGAGCATGTTGATGTGTGTCTCTGGTGCTTCATCAAGCTCGGCGAGCTCCGGATGATTCCATGAAGAATCCTCTTCGTGGATCGGCAACGCATCTGCATTCTGGCGTTTCTTGCCTTCTCGATGGACTATCTGGTAACTGTAGGCAGACAGGATCATATGCCATCTTGCTATGTGAGCAGAGGCCATCGGGCTGGCTGGCTTGTGGTCTCCAAACAGCCCCATCAGAGGCTTGTGATCAGTCGCAATGGTGAAAGACCTTCCATGTAACTGCTTGTGGAACTTCAGTCTGAAGATTATGGATAGACTTTCCTTTTCATATTGTGCGTAGTTCCCCTCGCTGGGCTTGAGAGTGCGTGAAGCGAAAGCTATCGGGCGTTCTTGTCCATCTGATTCAACGTGGCTGATCACAGCACCTAAGCCATAGGGGCTTGCATCCGTTTGGAGCAGGATGGGTTTGGCTGGATCGTAATGAGTCAGCACACTGTCACTCTGAAGAAGACGCTTGGATTTCTGGAATGCCTGCCTGCTCTTGTTCCTTTCCCCATTTGAACTTGGGATCGGGCTTCCTGCTTCTCCTCCCACTCTTAAAATCTGCTGATCTGTACTCTGCCTTCAACATCTGAGTCAATGGTGTAATCTCCTGTGACAGGTTGGGTATAAACGTCCTGTGGTTTGGTTTGTTCTAAGATTGTCCTCTCCTCCGCTGGTGGGCTCTAACAGCCTCACACTGACTCTTGGTGTGGCCCATTCCAGAGCACCTGAAGCACCTGCCATCTCGAAATCTGCACCTCGCTGGCTCGTGACTGCCACCACATCTCTAGCATTCCTTAGAGAGGTGACCCTTGTCTTAGGGTGTCCTTGTTGACTCCTTGTCTTCTGTAGTCCAGACGCCTTCCTTTGAAGCTGATTGACGGAGGTAGTATTCTCTGGAAGCCCGATCTTCTGGATCTGCTCTACATCCTGTTTGGCAACATCCATCACTGTCACCATATTGACTGCGTTCTCAAAGGTTACATTTTGTGTACCCAACAGTTTCCGCTGGATGTTCACATCTGCACACCCTACCACCAATCTGTCTCTCAGCATATTCTCCAGCTCCTTGAAATTGCACCTCATCACTTACCTGCCGAAGCTTTGCTAGGAACTGAGGGATTGTTTCATTTGCTTGTGTGCAGGTATAGAATCGATACCTTTGCACTATTTCTGTTGGTTTTGGCGAGAAATGAGCAATTAAAGCATCCTTACCTTCCTGATACGTTTTACTTGCGGGCTTAGCTGGCTGCAGTAATGCCCGTAGGGTGTGGTAACCCTTGTTTCCTAAACCTGTAAGGAACAATGCTCTCTTCTTCTCTTCTGACGTGATATCGTTTGAAGTGAACCACGCCTCTAAGACTCCAGTCCATTCCTCAAAAGTATAACCAGATTCTAACGATTGGATTAGCCATGGTTACACTATTAATGGTTACACTATTAATACTCACTTACACAACAACACTATGTAACTCAATCCAGTCCCCACTTCCTATGCATATGACCAATTACTTGGCGTGACATTCATTCATATATAACACTGCACAATCGATCAACTCAACCATTTGATCGATTACTAACTTAGGACCCAATCTGGGTTCTAATAGCTTCGTTGTGATATTTTTAATTCTAACGTTAGTCTAATCATATTTCACACCATATGCATGCACAAAATATGTCACATCGATTTACTTTCATCAATGATCAATACCAACTGAGTTCATTAAGTCCAGATCTTGCTGCGATAAATTCACCGGTCGACTTGACTATAGTCTAAACTGTCTCTGGACTTGGGTGAATGGGTGCCTTCTCGGGCTGGCCTCCTGGGCTGGCTTTGCTGGCTGATGCTACTGTTGGCACCATCTCACTTTCAGGCTACGCGACGTTACTGGCTAGTTGACCACATCAGGGCCGCACTGCTTAAAGATGTGTCGTTCTAACGTCATCACCGGCGCTAGTCTGCTCTCGGATACTCGGCTTCTCGTCGTCGGTGGCGGAATTTCTCTGGAATTTAGAAGATTGAGGGGGGATCTTATAGAAACTTACAAAATTCTTAAGGGGTTGGACAGGCTAGATGCAGGAAGATTGTTCCCGATGTTGGGGAAGTCCAGAAAAAGGGGTCACAGTTTAAGGATAAGGGGGAAGTCTTTTAGGACCGAGATGAGAACGTTTTTTTTCACACAGAGAGTGGTGAATCTGTGGAATTCTCTGCCACAGAAGGTAGTTGAGGCCAGTTCATTGGCTATATTTAGGAGGGAGTTAGATGTGGCCCTTGTGGCTAAAGGGATCAGGGGGTATGGAGAGAAGGCAGGTATGGGATACTGAGTTGGATGATCAGCCATGATCATATTGAATGGCGGTGCAGGCTCGAAGGGCCGAATGGCCTACTCCAGCACCTATTTTCTATGTTTCTATGTCTATGTTGCTAGTGACAAGATGGCGGCAGCTGGACTTGGGCCATGGGCGGCACGGCACTGGAAACTCAATAATTCTCCTGCTCTGCCAATTCACTGGCAGTGTCGCTCGCGTATAGTTCCAGTGGATTGACACGTTACTGGCAAGCGACCACGATTGATGTTCTGCTGGCTCGAGGCTGATTCTATGAGCCGCGCTGCCCGGCTACAGTACTGCGAGTGCGGTAGGTTGCATGGATGGACTGACGTGCACTCGGCGATCGTGCCTTCCACGATTCCAGTCCAAAATTTGCGGCGAAGTTTCCAAATGCACAACGCGCAATTAACTTCATGTCCGGTCGTGAGAAAAACTTCAAATTGACCGCGATACTGTTCCTGTTGGAGGAATTCCATTCTCGTCGCCAAATTGTTATGTATTTGTGCTGGAATCAGACTCAGAATAAAACTCAGAACACACAAGTATTTAAACGTGCTGTTGTCATGTTATCGCCATCTTGAGTCTCCCCCCCCACGCATGCGTACATACGCGCAAGTCTTCAATATGCATATCATATTCTCATACACAACACCTTCTCTCTCATCCTTCTAAACTCCAGTGAGCGCAGACCCAGAGCCATCAAATGCTCATCGTGCGCTACGAGAATGATCATCATCAGGGTTAAACCTCCTCTAGATCCTCTCCCAACATCAGCACATCCTTCCTCTGATATGTGGTCCCAAAAGACCCTCACAATATCCTCCACCTGAGACTGTGCATTGCTCTAACGTGGAGAAATCCTAATGTTCACAACAATTTGACTGAGGGAAACGTATCATCTTAGTGATAAATGATCTTCTCATTCCAAGACTGCTGTCTCTCTGGACTCTTCATCAAAGGGAATCTTCCACCGTGCCAACTCTATTTGGAATCTTGTTGGTAACGGTGAGATTGTGAGTCATTTTTTAAAGATTGCAGCATGCACATCCCACATCAGTAAGTGGATTCTTCAGGATTTACGTCAGTCTTTAGAGACACAGCGCGGAAACAGGACCTGCAGCCCACCTGGTCTGTGCCGACCAGCGACTACCCCCTATCCCACACACGCACTAGGGACAATCACAACCAATTAACCTACAAACCTGCACACCTTTGGAGCGTGGGAGGAAACCGGAGCGCCCGGAAAAAACCCCACGCGGTCACGGGGAGAATGACCAAACCCCCGTACAGACAGCACCCGTAGTCAGGATTGAACCTGGTTTCCTATCGCTGTAAGGCACAATCTGAGCAAGACTTTGTTCCAAATCTCTTGTAATAACATTTGTCTTTCCGATTGTTTGCTGTCCTTAATGTTTTCCTTTTTGCATCCCACGGAACCATCACACCTCGACCCCAACTGCACCTGAATGTTGACCAGCTCTTCACCATTTAGAAAGCCATCCGGCTTACCAAAGCATTCTCCCATGTGATAGTCCAACTGGCATCTTCCAGTCCGTTCACTTGAACTAGTCAGTCCTTTTAGATTTTTTTGATTTTAGATTTTTAGATTTAGAGATACAGCGCAGAAACAGGCCCTTCGGCCCACCGGGTCCGCGCCGCCCAGCGATCCCCGCACATTAACACTATCCTACACACACTAGGGACAATTTTTACATTTGCCCGGTCAATTAACCTACATAGCTGTACGTCTTTGGAGTGTGGGAGGAAAGTGAAGATCTCGGCGAAAACCCACGCAGGTCACGGGGAGAACGTACAAACTCCGTACAGACGGCGCCCGTAGTCAGGATCGAACCTGAGTCTCCGGCGCTGCATTCGCAGCAACTCTACCTCTTTTTCATTCGAGGGACGGTGGGAAAGTCCTCTTTCTCATCTTCATGTTCTCAGCAAATTAGATTCTGTCTCTTTCATCCATTGTAATCCACATTGAGAGTCCACCCCATTGGAACCTCCGTCCAATCTGAAAAAGATAGTTTAACTCGCTTTGTCTCCTTTCTGTCCTTTAATAAACACTCTGTTCTTGTTAATATTCTTGTTAATATGTTACTGTAATAAGACGTATTAGTTTTTTGTAACGACTGTTTAAGAGCTCTTGAAAATCTTAGTTATACTGCTTTTACAGTTTACCCTCTTGCCACTCGAATCGTGAAAAAAGATTACATTTGTGAAACACGGTTTTCCCATCTGAAAATCCTGCTTACTCTGCTTCTTAATGATCTACGAAGCACCTTATTGCCACTTCCTTAACGATGGATTCCAGCATTTTGCCAGGCTAATGGGTCTATGGTTTCCTACTTTGTGTCTCTTCTTTCTTAAGCGATAGTTACATTTGCGACGTTCCAATCTGTTGACACTTCCCCAGAATCTAAGAGGTTTGGGAAGGATTGTCACCAATACGTGCACTACCCCTAAAGCCGCCTCTTTGGTAACATTGGGGTACGAGTTGTCAGCTGCGAGGGGTTTGCTGGGATGATGCTCACAGAAATGCCGACTGCCCATCCAGGGCATGACGAAGGCACTTGCTTTTAAGATGTGAGTATGTTTAGCACGGTGGCCCAGTGGTAGAGTTGCTGCCTCACAGCGTCAGAGACCCAATTCAATCCTGACCATGGTTGCTGTCTGTACGGAGTTTGTACGCTCTCCCCGTGACCTGCATGGGTTTTCTCCGGGATCTCTGGTTTCCTCCCACACTCCAAAGACGTGCAGGTTAATTGGCTCGGTGAAATTGCAAATCGTCCCTTGTGTGTGTAGGATTGTGTTAATGTGCGGGGGTCGTTGGTCGGTGCGGACCCGGTTGGCCGAAGGACCTGCTTCCTCCAAAACTAAACTAAGGAACCTCCAATGGTCAGAGACGGTATCTTTGGCTCGGAAACCCACGGTTGGATTCTTGGCCAACCGCTCCGGCCGTCTCGCATCGAGACGTTTCCATCAGGGGTCTTGCCGGATTCCGAAGAAAACCCACGCAGGTCATGGGGAGAACGTACAGCCCCCGTCGTCAGGATCGAACCCTGTTCTCTGGCGCTGTAAGGCAGCAACTCTAAGGCTAGAATGCAGCCTCAAACTACAACCTTAAAGATCCCTGAATGACGACACACCACTGAGCCTCCGTCACCGTGAACGAGTAACGACATCCAATCCCACCAGGGAATGGCCAGCCCCGACAACATTCAGCATCCTTAATCTTTCCAGTGCGTTCCCTTCGGTGACATTAATTACGACTAGACCAAGTGGACCTGTTGGGCCCAAACCTCTCCTGCATTGCTGCAGCATCCCCTCCTCCCCTCCTGCCCCCTCCCTCCCCCCTCCTCCCTCCCCCCTCCCCATCCCCCCTCCCCATCCCCCCTCCCCATTCCCCATCCCCTCTCCCCTCCCCTCCCTTCCCCTCTCCCCAATTCCCCTCTCCCCTTCCCCTCCCCCCTTCCCCTTCCCCTCCCCCTTCCCCTCCCCCCTTCCCTTCCCCCTTCCCCTCCCCAATCCCCCTCTCCCCTTCCCCTCTCCCCCTCCTCCCCCTCTCCCTCCTCCTCCCCCTCCTCCTCCCCCTCCTCCTCCCCCCTTCCCCTCCCCCTTCCCCTCCCCTTCCCCTCTCCTCTTCCCCTCCCCCCTTCCCTTCCCCTCCCCCTTTCCCCTCCCCCTTTCCCCTCCCCCTTTCCCCTCCCCCTTTCCCTTCCCCCCTTCCCCATCCCCCTTCCCCTCCCCCCTTCCCCTCTCCACTCCACCCCCCTCAAACCACCTTATCCTCCCCCCTCCCTCCCTAGGAGATAGATTTAAACTTTAAAATGTGAATAACTTAAAAAATATAACACCGATTTCAACGAAACTTCTTCCATTAGCACCAAAGGGACGACGGTGAGTAAGGTGGGCCTAAAATTGTTGCGCTATCGTGTACTGTTTTGGCTGTAGTTCAGGAACAAACAAACAAACAAACAAACAAACAAACAAACGAGAGTCTTGGTATATAGACAGGTTCCTCCCTGTCACTCTTGCTTTGCTTCTCCGCATTTGTTGCATTCATCATGTCCACAATGATCCTGCAGATGCACAATATCTATTTACTACATTCGCCATTTTACTCTCCACAATTTCATCTGTCTTTGTCTGTGAAGGTCCCCAAGGTATTTTAACATTTTCTTCCTTTTTGTGAAAGGTGCCCCAATCATTCTTTTGCATTTCTTACTCATGTACTCCTATAATCTATCATTATCTTATTTTTACTTGATCATTGATGCAACCAATAAGCCAGTTATTTTAATTTAATATTTTGCATGACCTCCTTAATTATCCACTTATCTTGTGAATTTTTTTTTGTTTCTCAACAAATGTTTTGTTTGGAGGGGGGGGGGAGAATTTTAAAAACATTCCTTTGAGTGCTTGCTCCTGTTTGTTGCTGCAATATCTCTCTGTGTGTTTTTCGCTGCGTTGTGCGTAAGATGCCAGTAGATTATCTGACTCATAGTTAGCGAGTGTGTATTTGACGTAGGAACACACAGTGAGTGATCCCTCCCCCCATAATGTGTGCTGCTGTAATGTGGGTGACCTTTGCAGAGGGTCATTTAGTTTGGAGTACCGGACAATCTTCAGCCCTTGTTACGTCAGTGATAAGCAGGACGCAATGATTACATTACTGACGTCGTTGTTCTGTATCTCTTGCCTCAATGCCATTAACTAGAAAAGTAGAATATTAACCAGCCATCTCGTTTAAAACAAAAGACACGTGCATTTCTATTGAGACACGAGGAATTGCAGATGCTGGAATCTTGGGCAAAACACAAAGTGTTGGAGTAACTCGGCGGGTCAAGTCAAGTCAATTTTATTTGTATAGCGCATTTAAACACAACCCACGTTGACCAAAGTGCTGTACATCAGTGCAGGTACTAAGAAACGAACACTCAGTGGTACACAAACATAACAGCACATACATAAACAGTTCACAGCACCCCCTCAGAGGGCCTCAAACGCTAGGGAGTAGAAATAGGTTTTGAGCCTGGACTTAAAGGAGTCGATGGAGGGGGCAGTTCTGATGGGGAGAGGGATGCTGTTCCACAGTCTAGGAGCTGCAACCGCAAAAGCGCGGTCACCCCTGAGCTTAAGCCTAGACCGCGGGATAGTCAGTAGTCCCAAGTCGGCCGACCTGAGGGACCTGGAGATAGAGTGGTGGGTTAGAAGATTCTTGATATAGGGTCAGGCAGCATCTCTGGTGGGAACGTTTCAGGCTGGGGCCCTTCTTCATTTTTATTACACCACCAATAATCTTAGTCAGCCCATATATATTATAGCCATTTACTTTTAGAGCATAAGGTATTAATGTAGGAAAAATCTGCAGCTAATTCATGCACAGCAAGATCCCACATATTTGTTGTACATGATCCAGTAATCTGTTAGAAATGGTATATTAGTTAGGGATGAATATTACTTGGGTTACCAGCAAGGAATCCATTGCACTTGCATGGAGCACCCTGGAACAGGGAGAAACAGCTAGATGACCCTTGTGTGTGACCATCAGCAGAGAATTGGATTGAGTTTGGCTGTGATACTCCTGCAGTTAAATTATCTGGTGGTAATTGCTGTTCAAAGAGTAGTTTAGTTTCGAGATGCAACACTGAAACTTGCCTTTCGGACCACCGAGTCCACGCCGATCACCCTGTATACCAGCACCGTCCTGCACACCAAGGACAATTTAGAATTTTCACCAAAGCCAATTAACCTACAAATCTGCACGTCTTTGGAAAGTGAGGGAAAACCGGAGCACCCGGAGAAAACCCATGCGGTCATGGGTAGAACACACAAACTCCGTACAGACAGACAATAGACAATAGGTGCAGGAGGAAGCCATTCGGCCCTTCCAGCCAGCACCGCCATTCAATGTGATCATGGCTGATCATTCTCAATCAGTAACCCGTTCCTGCCTTCTCCCCATACCCCCTGACTCCGCTATCCTTAAGAGCTCTATCTAGCTCTCTCTTGGATGCGTCCAGAATTGGCCTCCACTGCCTTCTGAGGCAGAGAATTCCACAGATTCACAACTCTCTGACTGAATAGCACCCGGGCGGCCGCCATTGGTGGAGCGGGAGCACGTGGCCGCTGGCTGGGTGAGGTCACGTGGGGCGCGGGGCGGTGACGTCACCCTTTGTCCCTTATTTGGGAGTGAGGAAGTTGGCAACCCAACTAATACGGGGCAAGGGCGGCCCCATACGGGACAAACTAATTTAGGCCAAAATACGGGATGTCCCGGCTAATACGGGACGGTCATTTACTGAAGTCCCACACCACCCAATTCAGGAACAACTACTTTCCTACAATTTGCACAACCCTAATTCTAACTCAACAACTGAACACTGCCGAACACATCTTGCACTACCATGGACCTGCTTTCTACGTTGATCTAGTTTTGTTTAGTTTGTTGTCACGTGCACTGAGGTACAGTGTAAAGCTTTGGTTGCGTGCTGCCCAGTCAGCAGAAAGACAACGCACGATTACAGTCAAGTCATCCACGGTGTACAGATACATGATAAAGGGAATAAGATTTAGAATAAGATAAAGTCCAGTAAAGTACGATTAAACGTTGTCTGAGGGTCTCCAATGAGGTAGATGGAAGCTCAGGACCACTCTCTAGTTGTGGTAGGATGGTTCAGTTGCCTGATAACACCCAATGTCTTGTCATTTAGCAGAGTTTTTTTTAGTTCTGATCAAATTTGTGCAATCTATATATGATTTATGTTTTTTTGTATGTTGTGTGAATCAATGTCCGTGTGGTGCTGGTGTAAGTAAGATTTCCATAGTAGCTGTACCTCACCTGTGCGCTTGACGATAAACTTGACTCGATCGGAACATGAACAGGTGGTAGTGGGATTGACTGTGAGGTCAGGAGCAGGCAGAGCAAATGGTGGTCAAGTGTGGTGGAGAATGGGACCGGTGCCGCCCCCTGGAACAGCACTGGCTTGACAGGATCTGTTTTCACCCTTGGCCTGACTTCAAATGCAACGGAAGATGGACACAAAATGCTGGAGTAACTCAGCGGGACAGGCAGCATCTCCGGAGAGAAGTAATGGGTGACGTTTTGGGTCGAGACAACTTCTTTGGACTGAATTAGGGGAGTGTGAGATGCAGAGATAAGGAAGTGTAAGGTGTGGAAATGAGACAAAGGGAATGGAGATCAAAGAAAATGTAGAACAGACCATTTTTAGCTAGGACTCAATAACCAAACGTCCGTTTGCTCTGGTTTATTTCATTCACATGTTTAAACTATTAATGATTTATTCTAAATGTTTTAAAGTTTTTCTCCTTTATTGTTAATTGTTTACTGTAAGTTTGTGTTGTTACTTGCGGGCGGAGCACCAAGGCTCATTCCTTGTATGCGTACACTTGGCCAATAAACCTATTCGTTCCATTCAATTCGATTCGGGAAGGTAACAACAAAGCAAACAGGGATAAAATGTAAACGAGGACAGTCAGACTAGTCGGAACCATCCTGGTCAATGTAAATTCAGAGGAGATCTTATCCAAACGTATAAGATTATTAAGGGGTTGGACACGTTAGAGGCAGGAAACATGTTCCCAATTTATTCACAAAATGCTGGAGTAACTCAGCAGGGTCAGGCAACATCTCGGGAGAGAAGGAATATGTTGGGGGAGTCCAGAACTAGGGGCCACAGTTTAAGAATAAGGGGTAGGCCATTTAGAACTGAGATGAGGAAAAACGTTTTTAGTCAGAGAGTTGTGAATCTGTGGAATTCTCTGCCTCAGAAGGCAGTGGAGGCCAATTCTCTGAATGCATTCAAGAGAGAGCTGGATAGAGCTCTTAAGGATAGCGGAGTCAGGGGGTATGGGGAGAAGGCAGGAACGGGGTACTGATTGAGAATGATCAGCCAGGATCACATTTGCCGAGCACCTCACAAACTCCGTACAGACGGCGCCCGTAGTCAGAATCGAACCCGAGTCTCCGGCGCTGCATTCGCTGTAAGGCAGCAACTCTACCGCTGCGCCACCGTGCCGCGGGGAAACAATGGGATTACAGGGAATGGGATTAGTGGAGGTGCTCCGAGAGACGGTATCAACTTGGTGACCAAGTGGTCTCATTCTGTGCAGTATCGCTGTAAGATATAATGTGTAGTTACTGTACTGAAGACTTCAGGGATTTTGATGCCATTTTAAATAGTGGGAAATAGCTTCCTGTAGGGCTGGGACTGATGCAGGAAACACATGCTGTCTGCTGAAACCCACACCGATGAATTGAAGCATCTTAGGAATTGTGGACAACTCTTCATGGGTTGGCGTATTCTGATTTTTTTCTGACTTTTTCCATAAGAGATTGAGAGAAGAATTTCTGGAATGATCCTTGGCTTCTTGGGTTATTGTTAATGTTGGGTGATGTGCAAAGCAGCAAATTCTCTGCAGTGTGTAAACAGCAACTGTAATTTTAATATCAGTAAGTTGGAAATGACATTCAGATAGAATTAAGGTGCTTCATGTTGCTCAATAGTCTTGGGTAGATCAGCAAAGATGCCCAGGCCCCCAATTAAACGAAGCAAAACTTGGCATTCAGAGACATACAGCTTGGAAACAGGCCCTTTGGCCCAACATGTCCAGTCTAGACTAGTGCCACCTGCCTGCGTTTGGCCCATATCCCTCTAAACCTGTCCTATCCATGTACCTGACCAAATGTTTCTTAAATGTTGTGATCAGGGTTGCCAACTTCCTCACTCCCAAAGAAGGGACAAAGGGTGAAGTCACCAGACCGCCATTGGTGGAGTGGGAGCACGTGGCCGCTGGCTGGGTGAGGTCACGTGGGGCGCAGGGCGGTGACGTCACCCTTTGTCCCTTCTTTGAGAGTGGGGAAGTTGGCAACCCTACTAATACGGGACAAGGGCGGTCCCGTACGGGACAAACCAATTTAGCCCAAAATATGGGAATGGCCAATACGGGCCAGTTGGCAACCCTAGTGATAGTATCTTTAGTTTAGAGATACAGCGCGGAAACAGGCCCTTCGGCCCACCGAGTCCACGCCGACCAGCGATCCCAGCACATTAACACTATCCTACACCCACTAGGGACAATTTAAAAAAAAAACATTTACCAAGCCAATTAATTCCAGAACCAGGGGCCACAGTTTAAGAATAAGGGGTAGGCCACTTAGAACGGAGATGAGGAAAAAGTTTTTCAGTCAGAGATTTGTAAACCTGTGGAATTCTCTGCCTCAGTAGGCAGTGGAGGCCAATTCTCCGAATGCTTTCAAGAGAGAGCTAGATACTCTTAAGGATAACGGAGTCAGGGGGTATGGGGAGAAGGCAGGAACGGGGTACTGATTGAGAATGATCTGCCATGATCACATTGAATGGCGGTGCTGGCTCGAAGGGCCGAATGGCCTCCTCCTGCATTTATTGTCTAATCTACCAACCTGTACTTCTTTGGAGTGTGGGAGGAAACTGAAGATCTTGGAGAAAACCCACGCGGGTCACGGGGAGAACGTACAAACTCTGTACAGGCGGCGCCCGTAGTCGGGATGGAACCCGGGTGTCCGGTGCTGCATTCGCTGTAAGGCAGCAACTCTACCGCTGCGCCACGGTGAACGATAGACATCACGTGGCACAATTGTTGGAGGTTGTCCTCTCTCTGACGAGAACCTGTGCAGGGGGTTGGCGTGTTCCGTTGGCGTGTTCCGTTGGCGTGTTCCGTTGGCGTGTTCCGTTGGCGTGTTCCGTTGCAAATAGTGACACGTCACGTCAGTGGCTATAAATGTTTTACTAGTTTTTAACTAAAGTGTAGTTGTATTGTGTTAACATGCCAGGTAGTGGAGGAGGAAAAAAATAGCCCTCAAACTAACTAAGTTCTAAGTGTTTCTCGGCCATCTCCAGATTTCTCCCTCTTCTGAAGACATCATGTATTGTTGGGCTTTGCCGACCCAGTTCTATTGTTTGGCCAACGGTGGCAAAGTCAATTATCCACGGTTGCTGTCGGATCAACTGCGTAGTGATGGGACTGGGATTAATGCATGCCCTACCAAGGAGGTGTTTCTTTCCATAAAGAGTGTTAACAAATCAATTGAATCTTTATGTTAATATCGCAGTTTTGAGGGTCCTATAACTATAGCCAGTCCAGGGTTCTAGAGTCATAGTGTGAGAGAGCGTGGAAACAGGCCCTTCGGCCCAACTTGCCCACACCGGCCAACATGTCCCAGCCACACTAGTCCCACCTGCCTGCATTTGGCCCAAATCCCTCCAAACCTGTCCTATCCATGTCCCTGTGTAAATTTTTCTCAAACGTTGCGTCAGTTCTTGCCTCAGCGACCTCCTCTGGCAGCTCGTTCCATTGGCCCACTGTCCTTTGTGTGGAAGAGTTACCCCTCAGGTTCTTATTAAATCTTCCTACCCCCACCATGTTAAACTTATGCCCTCTGATTCTTGAACGAGGGGAATGTGGTTCGGTTCTGTTTATCTTGCGTAGTATTTTGTTTGGTTAGACCACACCGGAGTGGTCAGGATTTGATTATCCATCCAGTACCACCATCCTCCCTCGCCCCACCTCGGGTCGCGGTCTGTCCTGACGCTAAAAATATCGATGTACCTGGCGTGCCAGCTGTGTGGTCACTGACCTCTACCCATGTTTGTACTGTAGGGCGATAACTGCAGATGCTGGTACAAATCGAAGGTATCACAAAATGCTGGAGTAACTCAGCAGGTCAGGCAGCATCTCGGGAGAGAAGGAATGGGTGACGTTTTGGGTCGAGACCCTTCTTCAGACCGAGAGTCAGGGGAAAGGGAAACAAGATTATGTAGATGGTGATATCGAACAAATGAATGAAATATATGCAAAAAAGATTTTCTTAAACAAGCTGCTGTTCTTGAGATCTTCCCTCTTCCATCACTGGATGGAAAGCTGAGTAGCACGACAGGTTAGACACAACATGCTGGAGTAACTCAGCGGGACAGGCAGCATTTCTGGATAGAAGGAATGGGTGACGTTTCGTGTTGAGACCCTTCTTCAGACTGAGAGTCGGGGAGAGAGGAATCTAGAGGTTTGGAAGTGTAAGGTGGGAAAGACCAACTGCAGTTCCTTCCAACACCGTAGTGAGAGGTTGCTTTCTGCATTGGAGAAATGCATACATTGGTGTATCTTGTGGGGGTGACATTAGGATGACCATTCTTCTTGGTACATTTGGCACATATTTAAAGCATCGTTTCATTGTTTGGATCAGCATGTTGAAATTGTAGTTCAATAAAAGTAGAAAAAACAAGGAACTGCAGATGCAGGTTTCCACAAATGGGCACAGAGTGCTGGAGTAACTCAGCGGGTCAGGCAGCATGTCTGGAGAACATAGATGGGCGACGTTTTGGGCCCGTGTGTTTCAGGGTACACTCTGAAAAGGAATCCCGACCCAAACGTCGCCAATCCATGTTCCCCAGAGATGCTGCCTGACCCGCTGAGTTACTCCAGCACTCTGTGTCCATTTTAATCAAAGTGTTCTAGGGAACACAACCAGAATAGTGACATGACAGATGGCATTTGGTGTTTAATTTTATGAAAGTTTAATTTAGTGAAAGGGTTTTTTTGAAAATTGTACTGTTGCTGGTATGCAGGAAGAGAAATGGCAGTCAAATCTTTGAGGGTAACAAGTAGAAAATCTTGTGTAGGACATTAACTGCAGATGCTGGTACAAATCGAAGGTATCACAAAATGCTGGAGTAACTCAGCGGGTCAGGCAGCATCTCTGGAGATGGTGATATCGAACTCTCTGGAGATGCTGCCTGACCCGCTGAGTTACTCCAGCATTTTGTGATGAAGTGGAAAATCTTTGTCAAAATTAGTTCAGGCAAATATCTCGATGGAGTCTTGCTTAGTCTTTGAAATCATTTTGTTTGAGGCTTAGCAGGAAGTTTGTGTCCATTTACGAGCATTGTGGCTTTGGCGTGTGGGAAAGATTTACCAGAAGGAAACATCTTCAGATAATGACTTCGGTTATGTGGAGATGCAGATGCTGTTATTCTCAGCAGAGAGATTAAGAAGATTTGATAGCGATGTTCAAAATCACAAAGGATTTTTATTTAAATAAGGAGAAACTGATTCCATGTTTAAAAATGTCAGCAGCCATACAACCAGCAACCATAACTTAATTAATATAATCAGCAAATGTTTCAGATGGAAACACGAGGAAGTAATTTCTATACAAGGAGTTATGATGACCAGGAATGCCATAAAGGGTTAGTTTAGAGATAGAGTAGTAAAATGCAATTTTTATGAAGGATTTGACTTGAGAAGACTTTAGTTCTGTTTAGAGATATAGCAGTGAAATAGGCCCTTCGGCCCACCGAGTCCGTGCCAACCAGTGATCCCCCTACACTAACACTTTCCTACACACACGAGGAACAATTTTCAATTAGACAAAGCCAATTAACCCAAAGAACTCGACCCGAAACGTCACCCCATTTCTTCTCTCCGGAGATGCTGCCTGTCCCGCTGAGTTACTCCAGCTTTTTTGTGTCTATCTTCGGTGTAAACCAGCATCTGCAGTTCCTTCCTACACAATTAACCTACAAGCCCGAATGTCTTTGGAGTGTGGGAGGAAACTGGAGACCCGGAGAAAATCCACGCAGGTCACAGGAAGAATGTACGAACTCTGGTGCAGACAGCACCCGTAGTCAGGATCAAACCCGGGACTCTGGCGCTGTGAGGCGGCAACTCTACCGCTGTGCCACCGTGCCGCCCTACCGGTTGGTGGAAGCAGATTCATTGGCAACTTTCAAAAGGAAGTGGAGTTGTACTTGAAGGGTTAAAATTATAAAGCATAAGGAAAGAGAAGGGGAAACAAGCCCCCACTGGAGTGTTCTGGCAAAGAGTTGGCATAGCATAATGGGCCGAATGGCCTCCCACTGAGGTGACTCATTCTGTGGTGTGGTCTGCAGAAAATTATCAGCTTGTAAGTATATGTGACGGGGAGAGGAGAAATGGTTTGTTGCAGGCGTGTCAGCAGCAACCACATAAATCTGTCTTTTAGTATGATGTAGTATATTAAAAACATACAAATCAATAATTCTTGAGAGTGTGGGTCAAACCATTATTTTTTCCTGCTGCTGAGTCCAAAATATGGGGGCCATGATGTTAAAGTTAAAGTTGCATCGCATAGAAGGATGAGAGGGGATCTTATCGAAACCTATAAGATTATTAAGGGGTTGGACACGTTAGAGGCAGGAAACATGTTCCCAATGTTGGGGTTGTCCAGAACAAGTGGCCACAGTTTAAGAATAAGGAGTAGGCCATTTAGAACGGAGACGAGGAAAACATTTTCAGTCAGAGAGTTGTGAATCTGTGGAATTCTCTGCCTCAGAAGGCAGTGGAGGCCAATTCTCTGAATGCATTCAAGAGAGAGCTAGATAGAGCTCTTAAGGATAGCGGAGTCAGGAGGTATGGGGAGAAGGCAGGAACGGGGCACTGATTGAGAATGATCAGCCATGATCACATTGAATGGCGGTGCTGGCTCGAAGGGCCGAATGGCCTCCTCCTGCACCTATCGAAGGTATTTTTTCACAAAATGCTGGAGTAACTCAGCAGGTCAGGCAGCATCTCAGGAGAGAAGGAATGGGTGACGTTTCGGGTCGAGACCCTTCTTCAGTCTTGCCATTGGTGGAGCGGGAGCGCGTGGCCGCTGGCTGGGTGAGGTCACGTGGGGCGGCGACGTCACCCTTTGTCCCTTATTCGGGAGCGAGGAAGTTGGCAACCCCACTAATACGGGACACGGGGGCATACCAATGTAGCCCAAAATACGGGACGTCCCGGCTGATACGGGACAGTTGGCAACCCTAGGCATGTGTAACTGTGTGCTATGCCTGTTCATAATTATTCTACAATGTGAGAGCCCCTGACCATCACAGTACAGAACTGCTGTTTATTGTGGATCACGGGTGCTCGCTGGGTAACTGTGCTGGGTAACCCCATTGTTTATTTGGGGTAAGGGTCACCTAACTGCACCAAGCTGCTGTCGTTTCGGTGGGGTAAGGGTTAACTTCCAGTGCCTTATGCCCATTGGAGAGTAAGGCGCTTCCTCTCGGTTGTTCGTTTCCTTTTCATATCGAGTGTCCTGGAACCTGTGCTGGGGATTGGCGTGTTCCGTTGCAAATACTGACACGTCACCTCAGTGGCTATAAATGTTTTACTAGTCTTTAACTAAAGTGTAGTTGTATTGTGTTAACATTCCAGGTAGTGGAGGAGGGGAAAAAAAAGCCCTCAGACTAACTACGTTGTAAGTTTTTTTTCACAAAATGCTGGAGTAACTCAGCAGGTCAGGCAGCATCTCAGGAGAGAACGACCCTTAACGGTCTCGACCCAAAACGTCACCCATTCCTTCTCTCCTGAGATGCTGCCTGACCTGCTGAGTTACTCCAGCATTTTGTGAAAAAATACCTTCGATTTGTACCAGCATCTGCAGTTATTTTCTTATACTACTTATTATTTTCTCATAAGTTTTTTTCACGGCCATCTCCTGATTTCTCCCTCTTCTGAAGACATCGTGTATTGTTGGGCTTTGCCGACCCAGTTCTGTTGTTTGGCCAACTGTGGCGAAGTCAATTATCCACGGTTGCTGTCGGATCAGCTGCGTAGTGATGGGACTGGGTTAATGCATGCCCTACCAAGGAGGTGTTTCTTTCCATAAAGTGTGTTAACAAATCAATTGAATCTTTATGTTAATATCGCAGTTTTAAGGGTCCTATTCCTAAAGCCAGTCAAGCGTTATTGAGTGATACGGCGTGGAAACAGGCCCTTCGGCCCAACTTGCCCACACTGGCCAACTACACTAGTCCCAACTGCCTGCGTTTGGCCCATATCCCTCCATACCCGTCCTATCCATGTACCTGTCTAACTGTTTCTTAAACGTTGCGATGGTACCTGCCTACTCTGGCAGCTCGTTCCAGACACTTACCACCCCTCGGGTTGCTATTAAATCTTTCCCCTTTCACCTTAAAGTTGCCAGGTTGATTGACTTGGGTCAGGTTTCTAACTGCCCCTTCTGAAGTTAACTCCCACAAAAGGTTGGGGTGCCCGTATGTCCCCAAGATGCCGCTTCTCAGCGGTGTTTCTTGGGTTGTAGCAGAGTCGTGCAGCGTGGAAACAGGCCCTTCGGCCCGACCTGCCCACGCTGCCCCATCTGCTCTAATTGCTAATACTGTGCGTACCAGCTCTCTGTGCTTGATCGTCAGCGTGCACTGTTGGCAGGGCCTTCGCCCACATTTGTCCGAGTGAGTGTGCACCAGCACGAGTGTGCAAGAGTGGGGGAGGGGGGTGTGAGCGAGGGAGAGCGTGCTGGTATATCCCCCCCCCAGCTCGAGGATCGCCCTGGACTGTGAGTAGCTCTCTCCGGGAGCCCAACTACTGGCTGTTTACACTCTGGGTTCAGATGGCTGAGTGTTTGTTATTTTTTTATGAGCTGCTAAAGCTGGAATCTCTCGGCTCTGCCAGAAGAAACAGGACGGAATTTCCTTTGCCGTGTGCCAGCTTTAGCTGTTTGGACCTGCTGTTCCTGCAGTTGGCATGCTGCCAGCGGAGCCCGGCTCTGTCTGTAAGAGGCAAGGCAGTTTAACCCTTTGCTCAACTCTGCCTTTAGCCAGGCCCCAACTGGAGAACTGTTGGGACTACAGGGACATTAAGGAAGACCAGGAAGCCCACCGGTGATTCAACGCCGCGGGGATTTCTCCGAATTTCTACTCGTCCAATTTTCTCCGGTGTGTTCCGCTGGCTGGTGCCGGGTGTGGGTAACAAGTCCTTGGTTTCAGTCCTCCCCTTTGCCCATGCTTTCCGTGGGAGTAGGGTTGCCAATTTCCTCACTCCCAAATACGGGACAAAGGGTGACGTCACCACCGCCCCGCGCCCCACGTGACCTCACCCAGCCAGCGGCCAGGGCCGGGCGGCCATTGGTGGAGCGGGAGCACGTGGCCGCTGGCTGCGTGAGGTCACGTGGGGCGCGGGGCGGTGACGTCACCCTTTGTCCCGTATTTGGGAGTGAGGAAGTTGGCAACCCTAAGTCATGCTGTCATGTATCATATCTGTTCTTCATTTGCACACATGTCTTTGTTCCCCTTGACTCGATACACTCTTGTCATACAATAGACAATAGACGCAGGAGGAGGCCATTCGGCCCTTCGAGCCAGCACCGCCATTCAATGTGATCATGGCTGATCATTCTCAATCAGTACCCCGTTCCTGCCTTCTCCCCATACCCCCTGACTCCGCTATCTTTAAGAGTTCTATCCAGCTCTCTCTTGAATGCCCATTCATCTGCTCTGCACTTTCTCTCTCTTCCATTTTTACTCTTTCCCTAATTGATAACAAACTTCTATAACTACGTCTTGGTTTACGAAGCACTATTCGTACAATCGGAATAGCGTCCGATACAGTTTTCATGCTGAGCCACTTCAGAAGATATCGAAACAAGCGCCTGAAAGCTTAAGAATGGGGATACGTTTATTTTGTTGAAGACAAGATGGAGTGGCTTTGGGTGGAATTCCCAAGCTCAAGGCCTGGGCCGCTCAAAGCACAGTTGTAGAACTGGCGATTATACTCAAGGATTTGCAAGAGGTCAGAACTAGAGATCTGTAGGTTATCGGTCTGGTGGAGGTTACAAGGATGGAGAATAATGAAAGGCACAGATAGAGTGGATGTGGAGAGGATGTTTCCACTGGTGGGAGAGTCCAGGACCAGAGGTCACAACCTCAAGATTAAAGGGCGCTCTTTTAGAAAGGTGAGGAGGAACGTCTTCAGTCAGAGGATAGTTCATCTGTGGAACCCATTGCCACAGAGGGCTGTGGAGGCCAAGTCAGTGGACATTTTTAAGGCAGATATAGACAAATCCTCGATTAGAACGGGTCTCGAGGGTTATGGGGAGAAGGCAGGAGAATGGGATTAGGAGGCAGAGATCGGCCATGATTGAATGGAGGAGTGGACTCGATGGGCCGAATGGCCTAACTCTACTCCGATTAACTTGTGAACGTGTGAGAGGCAAGGACGTAGTATATAAACTTGAAAAACGAGGAGGAAATGTTTTGTGTTGGGATGTGGCACAGATGATGACCAATGCCTACGAGCAAGAGTAATGAGCAAGCAGGACTCCGCGTGACTTTTGGATATGTGGACTGGCCAGTTTGAGGAGTTAGTTTGGCACAAGGTGGGTGGGGGCTAGAAGGCCAGCTATCAGAACATTGGAGCTGGGGCTAACAGCATGACTTATCGTTCCATCAGCAGATGACTTGAGGCAGAAATGTTACGGAGGTAGCAATACATAGTCATTGATGGTGTGGATTTGTAGATGAAAGCCTGTCTGGGTAAAATATCGGGTTGCCAACTGTCCCGTATTAGCCGGGACATCCCGTATTTTGGGCTGAATTGGTTTGTCCCGTACGGGACCGCCCTTGTCCCGTATTGGTAGGGTTGCCAACTTCCTCGCTCCCAAATACGGGACAAAGGGTGACGTCACCGCCCCGCGCCCCACGTGACCTCGTCCAACCAGCGGCCACGTGCTCCCACTCCACCAATGGCAGCCGCTGGCTGGGTGAGGTCACGTGGGGCGCGGGGCGGTGACTTGGATGAAGGGATTAAAAGTACCATTAGCAAATTTGCAGATGATACAAAGCTGGGTGGTAGTGTGAACTGTGAGGAAGATGCTATGAGGTTGCAGGGCGACTTGGACAGGTTGTGTGAATGGGCGGATGCATGGCAGATGCAGTTTAATGTGGATAAGTGTGAGGTTATCCACTTTGGTGGTAAGAATAAGAAGGCAGATTATTATCTGAATGGTGTCAAGTTAGGAAAAGGGGACGTACAACGAAATCTGGGTGTCCTAGTCACTGGGCATCAGTCACTGAAAGGAGGCATGCAGGTACAGCAGGCAGTGAAGAAAGCCAATGGAATGTTGGCCTTCATGACAAGAGGAGTTGAGTATAGGAGCAAAGAGGTCCTTCTACAGTTGTACCGGGCCCTGGTGAGACCGCACCTGGAGTACTGTGTGCAGTTTTGGTCTCCAAATTTGTGGAAGGATATTCTTGCTATTGAGGGCGTGCAGCGTAGGTTCACTAGGTTAATTCCCGGAATGGCGGGACTGTCGTATGTTGAAAGGCTGGAGCAATTAGGTTTGTATACACTGGAATTTAGAAGGATGAGAGGGGATCTTATCGAAACATATAAGATTATTAAGGGGTTGGACACGTTCCATTATAAACAAGAGCTATAGAGGGGTGGGGGCAGTGCAAGGGAGTGGTCTTTTTGGTGAGATCGAAACAAAGCCTTGAAGTAGTGAGTCTGGGAGTTCGAGTCATACAGTCATACAGCATGGAAACGGGCCCAACGTGCCCACGCCGGCCAAGATGCCCCATCTACACGGGTCCCACATGCCCGCAATTTGACCCGAACATTCCTCTAAATCTTTCCTATCCAAGGTTTGGATCCACTTTCCTATCCAAAACAATCCTAGAGCTTGTGTAGGAAGGAGCAGCGAATGCTGGTTTACTCCAGAGATAGACTCAAAAAAGCTGGAGTAACTCAGTGGGTCAGGCAGCATCTCTGGAGAAAAAAAAAGGTGACATTTCAGGTGGGAACCCTTCTTCATACTCAAGAAGCTCTGACTCGAAACGCCGCCTATTCTTATTCGCCAGAGATGCTGCCTGACCCACCGAGTTACTCCAGCATTTTGTGTCGACAGTCCAGAGTTTGTCATAGAGGGAGTACAGAGAAGGTTCACCAGATTGATTCCTGGGATGGCAGGACTTTCATATGAAGAAAGACTGGATGGACTCGGCTTGTACTCGCTGGAATTTAGAAGATTGAGGGGGGATCTTATAGAAACTTACAAAACTCTTAAGGGGTTGGACAGGCTAGATGCAGGGAGATTGTTCCCGATGTTGGGGAAGTCCAGAACAAGGGGTCACAGTTTAAGGATAAGGGGGAAGTCTTTTAGGACCGAGATGAGAAAGTTTTTTTTCACACAGCGAGTGGTGAATCTGTGGAATTCTCTGCCACAGAAGGTAGTTGAGGCCAGTTCATTGGCTATATTTAAGAGGGAGTTAGATGTGGCCCTTGTGGCTAAAGGGATCAGGGGGTATGGAGAGAAGGCAGGTACGGGATACTGAGTTGGATGATCAGCCATGAATGGCGGTGCAGGCTCGAAGGGCCGAATGGCCTACTCCTGCACCTATTTTCTATGTTTCTATGTTTCTATGACTCGAAACGTCGCCTATATTTATTCGCCAGAGATGCTGCCTGACCCACTGAGTTACTCCAGGATTTTGTGTCGACAGTCCAGAGTTTGTCTGGATGGTGATGTGGCTCATAAAGTCACTCAGCGTTTGAGGTTTGCTTGGAATCACGGTAATAGTACATGCGTGTACTGCTGGTTGCAGTTGTGTGTTTTAGAATGCCTGTGTTCTTGTTAAGGACTGTTGGCAGGGCCAGCCTTCATTAATAGACCCATTTAGCATTGAGCAATTTTGTTGGGAGTTAGAAAAATAAGAAAAAGTTTCCACTGGCACGAGGGTTAGTAACCAAAGGACACAGATTTGTTGCTCGCCAATGAAACAGAAAGGAGACAAACAAATAGCAAAAAGTATATATATTTAAGATGTTGAATGCCTTCCCTGAAAGGTAAGAGGAATCAAATTTAATGATCACTTTGAAGAAGTGGTTGGATGAATATTTAAAGGGAAATTTTGCATGTCTTTGGGACCAATTGCTTTTGCAAAGAGTCGGCACGGGGGATGAGGGGCCAAATGGTCTCTCGCTTTGTGATTGGTGCAAATGAGCTGGTCTCTGTCTGCGTACGCAGGTTGCCAATGCTGTGGCCACTCTAGGAGGCCAGATCACAGTGGCACTGAGGGGCAGTGGCAGGGTGGTCTCGGAAGGAACTGCAGATGCTGGTTTACACCGAAGATAGACACAGAAAGGCTGGAGTAACTCAGCGGGACGGGCTGAAACTCTGGAGGGAAGGAATGGGTGACGTTTCGGGTCGAGGCCCTTCTTCAGACTAAGTGGTAGAGTTGCTGCCTTACAGCGCTAGAGTGCCGGGTTCGATCCTGACTGGAGGGCTGTTTGTACGTTACAATACAATACAATACAATACCAGGGGTACAACGAGATTGGGAATGCGCCTCCCATACGATGCAATAATTTAGTTAGTTTAAACAACAACAACCCAACGAAACAAATTGTAACAGTTTTAAGACAGAATAATGTGCAAGTAGATCTGTGCCGGTTCACTGTGCGATGTGACCATCCGGCTCAGCAGGACCGGTTCATAGCAGCTATGGCCCTGTGGATGAAGCTGTTCCTGAGTCTGGAGGTGCGGGCGTAGAAGGCCTTGTATCATCTGCCCGATGGAAGGAGTTCGAACAGACTGTTGCAGGGGTGTGAAGAGTCTTTGTGGATGCTGGTGGCTTTTCTGAGGCATCGTGTGTTGTAGATGCCCTCCAAGGCTGGTAGCTGTGTTCCGATGGTCCTCTGAGCTCTATGGCTGTGACTGCGTGGGTTTCCCTGTTCTCCCTGTGACTGCGTGGGTTTCCCCGGGTGCTCTGGTTTCCTCCCAAAGACCTGGTTAATTGGCTTCGGTAAAGATTGTAAATTGTCCCCGATGTGTAGGATAGTGTCAGTGAATGGGAATCAGCATGAACTCGGAGGACCGCAGGGTCTGTTTCTGCGATCAGCTATTGCTTCTCTGCAGAGATGCTGTCTGACCCGCTGAGTTACTCCAGCATCTTGTGTCTACCTTTTGTATTTATAATGTCGCCTGTTTTTGGAACCGTCAGGCTATGTCGGTGCAGAATGTATTTAATGAAGAGGTTTGACTGTGACCGTGCCTCACCCACTCTTGGTCTCGTCTCACTGCCCTTGACTCACTCACTGGAGTTTCCCCCACCCCCTCTTCTCAGCCCTTTCCCGCATCTTACAAAATACCCAAAGCAATTTCAAAATGCTCTACTTTCCGACCGGGTCTGAGCAGGGGAAAAGGAATAGGTGATGTTTCGGAGTCGAGACCTTTCTTCGGACGTCATCCATTCATAGAAACACAGAAAATAGGTGCAGGAGGAGGCCATTTGGCCCTTCGAGCCAGCACCACCATTCACTGTGATCATGGCTGATCATCTACAATCAATAGCCCGTGCCTGCCTTCTCCCCATATCCCTTGATTCCACTAGCCCCTAGGGCTCTATCTAACTCTCTTTTAAATCCATCCAGTGAACTGGCCTCCACTGCCCTCTGTGGCAGAGAATTCCACAAATTGACAACTCTCGGTTTCTTCTCACCTCAGTTTTAAATGGCCTCCCCTTTATTCTTAGACTGTGTCTTTTCTCCAGAGATGCTGCCTGACCCGCAGAGTTACTGCAGCGTTTTGCGTCTATTTTTGGCATCTGCAGTTCAACCCCTTCACAAACATGACCGGGGTTCAGCACACTCTGGGGTCGACCACCACCATTGGAGTGGGTGAAGCACCCACTCTCTCATGCAGGAGAAGCAGACTTTATGATTCATTCTCCTGCCTACGAGGTGTCCTCTCTTCCTGTCAAAGCACGGTGGCACAGCGGTAGAGTTGCTGCCTCACAGCGCCAGAGACCCGGGTTTGATCCTGACTACGGGCACTGTCTGTACAGAGATTTGTACGCTCTCCCCGTGATCCCCATTTTCTCTGGGATCTCCGGTTTCCTCCCACGCTCCAAAGACGTACAGGTTTGTCGGTTACTTTTTCTTTGGTAAAATTTGTAAATGGTCCCTCGCGTGTAGGATTATGCTGGTGTGTGGGGTGATCGCTGGGAGGCACGGACTCGGCGGGCCGAAGGGCCTGTATCTCTAAACTAAACCATGTTGAAGGGTGTCGTGGTGTAGTTCGTGGTGAGTAACGTAACGTGAGCAGAAGCAGAAAGAATGTCAGTTTTCTCTTTCTGGAGATTTTCCCAACATCTAGGAATCCTGAAGGGATGGTCGGCTTTTCCCGACAACGAAACAAATCAATTTCGGGATCCATCGACCTTGTCTTGGAACTTGGCGCCCTTATCTTAATCTGCTGTCTCTCGCTGAAGAAAACTTGTTTTGAGTTTCCCCCCTCTGCTTTACAAAGTGTGGGACTGTCTCTTTAAAGAGCACTGTCTGTAGATTCCTAATGGGTTGCGAAATGTGAACTTACTATTGCTGCTTGCTCCACTTGGCTCCATGTGCAGCATTCCTTGGGGGAGGGGATAGGGAAACATTCACCTTTAACCCCCGGAACATGCTAACTCTCCATGTGTGCGCTGACTAATCAGACTCCTCTCTCCTCTTTTCCACTCTGACTGAGAAAGAAAATTGCTTATTTCCTTTCAGCGCTCATGATTAGGTTTTTTTCTCCCCCCTCTGGCAGGGAGGGGAGAGGCGGAGAATTAGAGAGGGGAGAATGCTTTTTAATAAACCACGACTGCTCACACTCTGCGGCTCTCTCTGCCGAGTTTAAACCGAGCTTTTTAGAATGTGAAGGTTAAAAAAGCTGCAGATGCTGGTTTAAATCGAAGGCTGACACAAGATGCTGGAGGAACTCAGCGGGTCAGGCAGCATCTCGGGAGAGAAGGAATGGGGGACGTTTCGGGTCGAGGCCCTTCTTCAGACTGATATCAGGGGAGGGGGCGGGACCTGAAACTTCACCCATTCCTTCTCGCCCGAGATGATGCCTGACCCACTGAGTTATCTTGCCCCATCCCCTGACATCAGTCTGAAGAAGGGTCTCGACCTGAAACATCACCCATTCCTTCTCTCCAGAGATGCTGCCTGACCCGCTGAGTTACTCCAGCATTTGTGTCTCTACCTTTTTAAATGTGAATGTCCTTTATAAAACTTACGATTCTTGCACCCCAGAGAGAAATGTTCTCCCGATCTGGTAACCGGCCGGCGTTGAGGGACTTCCGTTATATGAAGACACTTTTACACAAAACTAGGATGGAACTCTCTAATTCAGAGGATAGGAAGGATTTAATAGAGATGTCAAATATTTCAGAGGCATTTCCACACTGTCAATAAGGAGAATCTGTTCATGCTGGCATAGAAACATAGAAAATAGGTGCAGGAGTAGGCCATTCGGCCCTTCGAGCCTGCACCACCATTCAATATGATCATGGCTGATCATCCAGCTCAATAGCCTTCTCTCCATACCCCCTGATCCCTTTAGCCACAAGGGCCACATCTAACTCCCTCTTAAATATAGCCAATGAACTGGCCTCAACTACCTTCTGTGCCAGAGAATTCCACAGACTCACCACTCTCTGTGTGAAGAAATGTTTTCTCATCTCGGTCCTAAAAGACTTCCCCCTTATCCTTAAGCTGTGACCCCTGGTTCTGGACTTCCCCAACATCGGGAACAATCTTCCTGCATCTAGCCTCTCCAACCCCTTAAGAATTTTATATGTTTCTATAAGATCCCCCCTCAGTCTTCTAAATTCCAGTGAGTATAAGCCTAGTCTATCCAGTCTTTCTTCATATGAAAGTCCTGCCATCCCAGGGATCAATCTGGTGAACCTTCTCTGCACTCCCTCTATGGCAAGAATGTCTTTCCTCAGATTAGGAGACCAAAACTGTACGCAATACTCCAGGTGTGGTCTCACCAATGCCCTGTACAACTGCAGCAGAACCTCCCTGCTCCTATACTCAATTCCCCTCGCTATGAATGCCAACATCCCATTCGCTTTCTTCACTGCCTGCTGCACCTGCATGTCTACTTTCAATGACTGGTGTACCATGACACCCAGGTCTCGTTGCATCTCCCCTTCTCCTAATCGGCCACCATTCAGATAATAGTCTGCTTTCCTGTTCTTGCCACCAAAGTGGATAACCTCACATGTATCCACATTATACTGCATCTGCCATACTGCATTTGCCCACTCACCTAACCTATCCAAGTGACGGCCAAGCCATTGACTGTGTCTGGATACACGATAAGGGAATTACGTTTAGTGCAAGGGAAAGCCAGCAAAGTACCAAACGTAAACTAGAATGAACTGACAGGGAACGAGACGGCAGTAAGTTCAACAAGAACTTTAAATACAGAATCGGATAAATGCTTGTGGTGGAAGGGAAAACAAAACAGCAGGGCTGAAAGAAACAGTTGGGTAGGAGAGGGGTTTGCAGTGAGTTTGAGCACATACTCCTTCCAATGCATTGATGCAGAAACGACTTGGTAAGAGGGTTGGGATAATATCAGATTGGTTACCTTACTGAATTAGCCAGCCAGAGGCCTAAACTAATATTTAAATAGCAGGAGGTCAAATACTATCATGCATGCAGGGGGAGTTTTAATTTTGGACTAAAATTAGGGTTGCCAACTGTCCCGTATTAGCCGGGACATCCCGTATTTTGGGCTAAATTGGTTTGTCCCGTACGGGACCGCTCTTGTCCCGTATTAGTAGGGTTGCGAACTTCCTCACTCCCAAATATGGGACAAAGGGTGACGTCACCGCCCCGCGCCCCACGTGACCTCACCCAGCCAGCGGCCACGTGCTCCCGCTCCACCAACGGCGACCGCCCGGGCCGGGAGCGCGTGGCCGCTAGCTGGGTGAGGTCACGTGGGGCGCGGGGCGGTGACGTCACCTTGTCCCTTATCTGGGAGCGAGGAAGTTGGCAACCCTATCCACAATGCATCGACCCCAGATGTCCGTTTTGGCACGAGCAACTTGTGCAGGGAGGGCCTGCAGACGCTGGAGTCACTCGGTGGGACAGGCAGCATCTGTGGAGAGAAGGAGTGGGCGACGTTTTGGGTCGAGACCTTCTTCAGACTGGGCGTGAACTTGATTTACAGCGCAGTTCATGAGCCCCATGGAACAGATCTGTCTGAATGCAAAGGGTTGGCAGCTGGTTATTGACCCACTCTGGCTATTTAAGGACAGGGGTTTTCACCCAACTAACCAGAGTCTCTGAAGAAGGGTCTCGACCCAAAACGTCACCCATTCCTTCTCCCCAGAGGTGCTGCCTGACCCGCTGGGTTACTCCAGCTTTTTTGTGTGCGCCTCTCTCAGACTTTCAGGTCGTGACTCAAGTGACAACCCATTACTGAGAATTTCTTAAACTTCACAGCTTAACAGGAAGTGGATAATAATGACTCAAAACAGGAAATGTTTGGAGGTAGTTATTTGTTCAAGTGTTGACGTTCGATGCTGAATGAGGGGAGCCCGGGGACTGTTCTGCGTCTGACAGCCGGCCTTGACGCATTCCTGATGCATCTGAGACCAAATGACTAATTGGGCTCGTTGCTGAGGTTGTGCCTGGGTGCAAAAGGAGAGAGAACACAGTTGGGCACCTGACTTCACACGCCATTAAAATCAGGTCATAGAAAGAAGGCTCTCTGTCACACAGCACCGTCCCTAATCTTGAGATGTCACAGAGCATCTTGCCACCGTCCAAGCGCCTTTCCAGACAGTCGTCAGAATGCAGGAGATAAGGTGGCACTGTTACCCAGAGAGCTCCCCACTCGGGTGTCAACAAGATAATATCCAGTGCAGGAAGAATACTGCAGATGCTGGTTAACATCGAAGGTAGACACACAATGCTGGAGTAACTCAGCGGGTCAGGCAGCATCTATGGAGAGAAGGAATGGGTGACGTTTCAGGGTCGAGACCCTTCTTCAGACTGATGATACGGTAAATCATTTAGCACCCACAGAGCTGGAACTGTGACCGCCCTACCCCACCCAGCGTCCGACCCCACCCAAACCCACCGCTGATAAACAACACCCACTGCATCTCGGCCCAGAAACCTGACCACGGGAACTGTTGTTCAGGTCTGAAGAAGGGTCTCGACCCGAAACGTCACCCATTCCTTCTCTCCCCTGATGCTGCCTGACCCGCTGAGTTACTCCAGCATTGTGTGTTCACCTAAGATAACATCCAGATTTATTTCAGTTTGCTCAATGGATCGAGGCTTTGGGGGAAAAGGTGCAGCAGAAGTTGACCAGAACGATGCTTGGGTTGGGGGGGGGGGGGGGGGGGGGGGGTGTTAGCTATGGGGAGAGGTTGCACAGATGTGGATTATTTTGTCCGTGTTGCCTACTGTCTCGTGGAGTCCTGGTACGATGTATATAAAGTTATTAGAGGCGTACATGGGGTAGATGGTCAGAATCTTTTTCCTGGAACGCTGGAAGGGTATGGCTTTAAGATGAGAGGGGCCATGTTTAATGGAGTTGTGCGGGGCAAGGTTAGTTTAGTTTAGTTTAGAGATACAGCGCGGAAACAGGCCCTTCGGCCCACCGAGCCCGTGCCGACCAGCGATCACCGCACACTAATACTATCCTATACTGGAGCCAATTAACCTACAAACCTGAACGTCTTTGGAGAGTGTGGGAGGAAACCGGAGTTCTCTGAGAAAACCCACGCCGGTCACGGAAAGAATGTACAAACTCCGTACAGACAGCACCCGTAGTCGGGATCGAACCTGGGTCTCTGGCGCTGTGAGGCAGCAACTCTACCGCTGCGCCACCGTGGCGCCCAAACTAATTTTACATGAAGGGTGGTGAGAGCCTGGATGTGCTGCCAGGGATCGTGGTTGAGGCAGAGACGATAGTGGCAGGTTAAGAGCCTTTAGAGATACAGCACAGAAACGGGCCCTTCGGCCCATCGACCAGCAATCACCCCGTACACTAACCTATGCACACTAGGTTAGTCATATGTTGAAAGACTGGAGCGACTAGGCTTGTATACACTGGAATTTAGAAGGATGAGAGGGGATCTTATCGAAACGTATAAGATTATTAAGGGGTTGGACACGTTAGAGGCAGGAAACATGTTCCCAATGTTGGGGGAGTCCAGAACAAGGGGCCACAGTTTAAGAATAAGGGGTAGGCCATTTAGAACTGAGATGAGGAAAACCTTTTTCAGTCAGAGAGTTGTGAATCTGTGGAATTCTCTGCCTCAGAAGGCAGTGGAGGCCAATTCTCTGAATGCATTCAAGAGAGAGGGTCTCGACCTGAAACGTCACCCATTCCTTCTCTCCCGAGATGCTGCCTGACCTGCTGAGTTACTCCAGCATTTTGTGAATAAATAGATAGAGCTCTTAAGGATAGCGGAGTCAGGGGGTATGGGGAGAAGGCAGGAACGGGGTACTGATTGAGAATGATCAGCCATGATCACATTGAATGGGGGTGCTGGCTCGAAGGGCCGAATAGCCTCCTCCTGCACCTATTGTCTATTGTCTAGGGACAATTTTTTTTACATTTTAACAAAACCAATTAACCTACAATCCTGTATATCTTTGGAGTGTGGGAGGAAACTGGAGCACCCGGAGAAAACCCAGGTGTCACAGAGAGAGAACGTGCAAACTCCGTACAGACAGCACCCGTAGTCAAGTGCGAACCCAGGCCTCTGGCGCTGTGAAGCAGCAACTCTACCGCTATGCCACTGTGCGGCCCAAAAAAACCTTTGGATAGGCACATGGATATGGTGGGATATGGATTATGTGCCGGCAGATAAAGTTGATTTTGGCATCATGGTCAGCAAGGGTCTGTTGTTGTGCTGTACTGTTCAATGTTCTATTTACCAGAACAGCAAAAGATTTAAAAATAAATAATTCCATGGGATCTTTGACATCCACATGTGATGGCAAGATGGGCTTGTACTTAATATGACTTCATCAGTGCAGCACTTTGTCAGCGTAGCACTGGGAATGATGGTTTTGACTTTGTGCTAAAGTATTTGGATTGAAACTTTAAACGGGCAACTTTAATAGGCAGCTAACAGTTCTTCTGTCGAGCATCAGTCTGAAGAAGGGTCTCGACCCATTCCTTCTCTCCCGAGATGCTGCCTGACCCGCTGAGTTCCTCCAGCATTTTGTGTCTACCCACAGTTCTCCTGTCGAATTGGCCTTTTGAGAGAAGTTTTTTTTGAAGCTTCTTCCGTGCCAGGATATTGACATAATTGGCAAGGCAAGCACGTCGTGCTTGATAAAGGAGTGATGATCTGCCACCTTGAGTTGATGTGGCAATCCATGTGGTGATAACGTCGCTGGTGCGCTGGGCGGAAGTCCCAGCATTCTGAGTTTGTTTAGTTCAGTTTAGAGTAGGGTTGCCAACTGTCCCGTATTAGCCGGGACATCCCGTATTTTGGGCTAAGTTACTTTGGCCCTTGTCCCGTATCAGTAGGGTTGCCAACTTCCTCACTCCCAAATACGGGACAACGGGTGACGTCACCGCCCCGCGCCCCACGTGACCTCACCCAGCCAGCGGCCACGTGCTCCCACTCCACCAATGGCGGCCGCCCGGGCCGAATAAGACTTGAGAATAAGTTAAGTTCTGTCTTGCCAGAACAAGACAAGGTTGCCTCGTCCTCAACAATCTCACCCTTCTGAGATACACCAGTTCGTTGCAATATTGGTAGTTGTGACCACCCCAAACATGAGAATAACTGTATCTGCCAGAGGCAACATTAGCATGTCAGTCAAGGGTGTAGAGATGGTTTACAAAAGGATGTCGCCAGGACTCGAGGGCTTGAGGTAGAGGGAGGGTTGAGCAGGCTGGGACTCTATTCCTTGGAGTGCAGGAGGATGAGGGATGATCTCAGAGGTGTATAAAATCATGAGAGGAATAGATCGGGAACCAGAGGACATGGGTTCAAGGTGAAGTGGAAAAGATTTAATAGGAATCCGAGGGGTAACTTTTTCACACAAAGGGTGGTGGGTGTATGGAACAAGCTGCCAGAGGAGGTAGTTGAGGCTGGGACATCTCATTGTTCAAGAAGCAGTTAGACGGGTACATGGATAGGACAGGTTTGGAGGGATATGGACTAAGCTCAGGCAAGTGGGACTAGTGTAGCTGGGACATTGTTGGTGGCGTAGGCGAGTTGGGCCGAACGGCCTGTTTCCACACTGTGTCACTCTGTGACTCTACGTTGAGGGGGGAAAGATTTAATAGGAATCTGAGGGGTAACTTTTCACACAAAGGGTGGTAGGTGTTTGGAACAAGCTGCCAGAGGAGGTAGTTGAGGCAAGTACTATTGCAAAGTTTAAGAAACTATTAGTATAAGAAAATAACTGCAGATGCTGGTACAAATCGATTTATTCACAAAATGCTGGAGTAACTCAGCAGGTCAGGCAGCATCTCGGAAGAGAAGGAATGGGTGACGTTTCGGGTCGAGACCCTTCTTCAGACTAAGAAACTATTAGACAGGTACATGGTTAGGACAGGTTTAGGAGGATATGGGCCGAACAGAGGCAGGAGGGACTAGTGTGGATGGGACATGTTGGCCAGTGTGGGCAAGTTGGGCTGAGGGACCTGTTTCTATGGCTGTTAGACTATGGCTCTATGATTGATCTAAGTAAGGAGACCGACCTCTCCAGGCTTGAGCACAGTATACCTTGCAGTACGCAGTTTACAGACTGATGCTTAGTAGCCTCTTTGTGTTTCTTCTATTTTGTAACTGTTTGATACAACTGAGTAACTCTGCTGGGCCATTTCAGACAACGGGAAAGTCAATTACATTGTTGTGCTTCTTGAGTTCACACGTGAACAAGACTGGATAAGGACAGCAGATTCCCTTGCCGAAGGACATGAGTGAAGCAGGTGGCTTTTAGAAACGTAGAACATGGAAAATAGGTGCAGGAGGAAGCCATTAGGCCCTTCGAGGCTGCACCGCCATTCAATATGATCATGGCTAATCATCCAACTCAGTATCCCGTACCTGCCTTCTCTCCATACCCCCTGATCCCTTTAGCCACAAGGGCCACATCTAACTCCCTCTTAAATATGGCCAATGAACTGGCCTCAACTACCTTCTGTGGCAGAGAATTCCACAGATTCACCACTCTGTGAAAAAAAACTTTCTCATCTATGAGCACCGCCATTCACTGTGATCATGGCTGATCATCCACAATCCGTAACCCGTGCCTGCCTTCTCCCCATATCCTTTGATTCCGTTAGCCCCTAGAGCTCTATCCAACTCTCTTTTAAATCTAAATCTAAATAAGGGACAAAGGGTGACGTCACCGCCCCGCGCCCCACGTGGAAGCCATTGGTGGAGCGGGAGCACGTGGCCGCTGGCTGGGTGAGGTCACTTGGGGCGCGGGGCGGTGACGTCACCCTTTGTCCCTTATTTAGATTTTTTTTAGAGATACAGCGCGGAAACAGGCCCACCGAGTCCGCGCCGCCCAGCGATCCCCGCACATTAACACTGTCCAACACACACTAGGGACAATTTTTACATATTACCCAGTCAATTAACCTACATACCTGTACGTCTTTGGAGTGTGGGAGGAGGCCGAAGATCTCGGAGAAAACCCACGCAGGTCACGGGGAGAACGTACAAACTCCGTACAGACGGCGCCCGTAGTCAGGATCGAACCCGAGTATCTCTGGCGCTGCATTTGCTGTAAGGCAGCAACGCTACTGCTGCGCCACCGTGCCGCCTTTGGGAGTGAGGAAGTTGGCAACCCTACTAATACGGGCAAGGGTGTCCCGTACGGGGACAAACCAATTTAGCCCAATATACGGGATGTCCCGGCTAATACGGGACAGTTGGCGACCCTGCCCACAGCACACTATTTTGCTTCTTTGGGCAATTCCAGCCTCCAAACTCACTTGCTCTCAGAGAGCTCCCTGATCCCATCTCAGTGCCTACTGTGCCAGTCAACACCTGCCCTCTGAAAGTGATCATGAAACTACCTACATTCTAAGAATCTAGAAATTATTCTAAGTTAGATATTATTCTAAGAATAAAGGGGAGGCCATTTAAAATTGAGGCGAGAAGAAACCTTTTTCACCCAGAGAGTTGTGAATTTGTGGAATTCTCTGCCACAGAAGGTGGTGGAGGCCAATTCACTGAATGAATTTAAAAGAGAGTTGGATAGAACTCTAGGGGCTAACGGAATCAAAGGATATGGGGAGAAGGCAGGCACGGGTTACGGATTGTGGATGATCAGCCATGATCACAGTGAATGGCGGTGCTCATAGATGAGAACGTTTTTTTTCACACAGAGTGGTGAATCTGTGGAATTCTCTGCCACAGAAGGTAGTTGAGGCCAGTTCATTGGCCATATTTAAGAGGGAGTTAGATGTGGCCCTTGTGGCTAAAGGGATCAGGGGGTATGGAGAGAAGTCAAGTCAAGTCAAGTCAATTTATTTGTATAGCACATTTAAAAACAACCCACGTTGACCAAAGTGCTGCACATCTGACTAGGAAAAAAAAGAAACATACAGTGGCAGGCAGCCAAACACAACGGCGCGGCCATCTTGAACAAAATGTTAATTCAATCACCCACAGTCCAACAATAAAAGCACTAAACAGGCACCCAAATTACCCAACCCCAAAAACCCCCCAAAACACAGTCCAACAATAGAAGCAATAAATAGGCATTCAAATCACACACCCTAAAACCCCCAAAAACACAGTCCAACAATAAAAACATCAAACAGGCACTCAAACCACCCAACCCCAAAAAAAAACACACAAAAAAAGAAACATCCATCAAAGAAACATCCATCACAGTGAGTCTCCACCAGTCCTCTCTCTCCTCACTGTAATGGAAGGCCACAATGTCTTTCCCTTCTCCCGCTGTCCTCGCCCGCAGCCAGGTTGTTGTGGTTGTTGTGGTTGCAGAAGGCAGGTACGGAAGCCATTGGTGGAGCGGGAGCACGTGGCCGCTGGCTGGGTGAGGTCACGTGGGGCGCGGGGCGGTGACGTCACCTTGTCCCGTATTTGGGAGAGAGGAGGTTGGCAACCCTGCCCGATAGTTGCTGCTCCCCAGCCTCGACTCGGCAAACAGCCGCTGAACTTGAACATGTTTGCTAAAAGCGATGCAATTGTTCTGTCACCGCGGCAACCGCCAATTCCTCGGTCTCTTTTATTTCTTAGCCGGGAAGAAATAGCAACTGGGGCGTGTCTATCAGTTGGCACGGCCTTGCTGAGCTGTTTCAAGCCCAATAGACCACGAACCATCGCTGGTACGAGAACTTCAGTGTAGAGGTGTACTCCATTAATTCTACTCTGTATCACCGTCTATATCCCTCGTCTCCCTCCTCCCCTGACTCTCAGTCTGAAGAAGGGTCTCGACCTGAAACGTCGCCTATTCCTTTTCTCCGGAGATGCTGCCTGACCTGCTGAGTTACTCCAGCTTTTTGTGTCTTTCTTCGGACATTTGACACATTTGGTCATTCCAATGTTTCTACTTCACTGTTATTCCTTCATCTAAAGCCATCATCCTTAAATTCCTCACAAAATGCTGGAGTAACTCAGCGGGTCAGGCAGCATCTCAGGAGAGAAGGAATGGGTGACGTTTCGGGTCGAGACCCTTCTTCAGACTGATGTCAGGGGGCGAGACAGAGGAAGGATATAGGTGGAGGCAGGAAGATAGAGGGAGATCTGGGAAGGGGGAGGGGAAGAGAGGGACAGAGGAACTATCTAACGTTGGAGAAGTCAATGTTCATACCGCTGGGCTCCAAGCTGCCCAGGCGAAATATGAGGTGCTGTTCCTCAAATTTCTGGTGGGCCTCACTATGGCACCGGAGGAGACCCATGACAGAAAGGTCAGACTGGGAGTGGGAGGGGGAGTTGAAGTGCTCGGCCACCGGGAGATCAGATTGGTTAATGCGGACTGAGCGAAGGTGTTGAGCGAAGCGATCGCCGAGGCTGCGTTTGGTTTCGCCGATGTAAATAAGTTGACATCTGGAGCAGCGGATGCAATAGATGAGGTTGGAGGAGGTGCAGGTGAACCTCTGTCTCACCTGGAAAGACTGTTTGGGTCCTTGGATTCTTAATTTCTTCTTCATTTACTTATCTAGCTTCTGACTAAATGCACCAATTCTATTCTTCTCAACGACTTAACATAGTAATATTTTCACCGCTCTTTAGTTAAAGTTTCTTCTGGAGTTTCCACTGGATTTATTGGTATGTGCCCTGTATTTATAGCTCCTAATTCTGGTCTCTTGCACAAGAGGAAGCTGCCACCACGTTGAAACCAATTTTGAAACTCAAAGACCTTTATCAGAGACTTGCAGAGCTAACAGCACAGAATGAGGCCCTTCGGCCAAACGCGTCCGTGGTTGACCGTTGCCCAACCGAGCATGTCCTGTGTGCCTGGCCTCTGTTTCAGCCTTCACCGCCATTGGTGGAGCGGGAGCACGTGACCGCTGGCTGGGTGAGGTCACGTGGGGGCGCGGGGCGGTGATGTCACCCTTTGTCCCTTATTTGAGAGTGAGGAAGTTGGCAACCGTACTAATACGGGACAAGGGCGGTCCCGTGCGGGACAAACCAATTTAGCCCAAAATACGGGATGTCCCGGCTAATACGGGACAGTTGGCAACCCTAGTCACTGCTTGAACTGTTCTCCTTCAGTTGGCTGTACCTCTACTACCCTTTCTAGTGGCCTTTTATTCTGAGGCTGTGCCCTCTGGTTCTAGACTCTCCCTCCAGTGGAAGCATCTTTTCTACATCCACTCTATCCAGACCTACATTGGTAAGTTTCAATAAGGTCCCCCTTTAGAAGGGTGAGAGTCTAGGACTGGAGGCCATAGCCTCAGAATAAAAGGACGTAACTTTAGAAAGGTTAGTCACAGGGTGGTGAATTTGTGCAATCCATTGCCAGAGAAAGCAGTGGAGGGCAAGTCAATGGATATTTTTAAGGCGGAGATTGATAGATTCTTGATTTGTACTTGATTGATTCTTGATTCTTGATTGTCGGGGGTCATGGGGAGAAGGCAGGAGAATGGGGTTAGTAGGGAAGGATAGATCTGTCATGATTGAATGGCGGAATAGGCTTGGTGGGCCGAATGGCCTAATTCTGTTCCTACAACTTATGAACTGAATTACAGGGATTACAGGCTCTGCTGTCAAATGCTCCATTCGTTCATTGTTGCCTGCAGTTGTAGTTAGTATCTCAGTGTGGAGAGGTGAATTTAACGAAACCCTTCTGGCCCTTGTCACGTGTGTCTACACACAGTAAATGGCTCGATTGTAATCATGTGTTGTCTTTCTGCCGACCGGTTAGCACGCAACGAAGCCTTTCACCGTACCACAGTACATGTGGCAATGAACTAAAATAACTTGACTTCACTGAACTGAAGTGAATTCTTGCTGCTGTAACCCTTTCTCTGAAACCAGTAAAAGTGCAGGAAGCTTGTCTCTGTGTGGAGAGGTTGACAAAGGGTTAATGGGCAACCATTACTATTTTTTGCTCGGCAGAAGCAATTCCAGCAATTTTCAAGTTTTATTTCAGTCTTGCAGCGTTTCTCATTTTGAACATCTCCCGCAGCTCTGTGCCCATCTTCACAAGCGTGCCGTGTAATTATACATCTGTCCCGGGGCTCGGGAGATGGCGAAAGTTGGATGTGTTGGTACCGTCGAAGCCCCTCTGGTCATCCAGAGCCTAGCGTTGTTTCAGAGATATTAACTCTCCCCTTTATTAGCCCGTGAGAGAGGGAGAGTCGCTTCTGCAACTGCTCCTCCAGGGGAGAGCGATGGTTCACAGCCTTTAAGTTAATGAACCTGGGGTGTCGGCTAGAGAGAGGGGGGGGAGAGAGAGAGGGAGGGGGGGGGAGAGAGGGAGAGGGGGATAGAGAGAGAGAGAGGGGGATAGAGAGAGAGGGGGAGAGAGATAGGGAGAGAGGGGGAGGGGGAGAAGGGGGGAGAGAGAGGGGGGAGAGAGGGAGAGAGTGGGAGGGGGAGGGAGAGAGGGGGGGGGAGAGAGATAGGGAGAGAGAGGGAGGGGGAGAAGGGGGGAGAGAGGGATAGAGAGAGGGGGGAGAGAGGGAGAGAGTGCGAGGGGGAGGGAGAGAGGGGGGGGGAGAGAGAGAGAGACAGAGACAGACACTCTAAGCTTGTGCGGGACCTTGGGTTGCCAACTGTTCCCGTATTAGCCGGGACACCCCGTATTTTGGGCTAAATTGGTTTGTCCCGTACGGGACCGCCCTTGTCCCGTATTAGTAGGGTTGCCAAGTACGGGACAACAAAGGGGTGAAGTCACCGCCCCGCGCCCCCACCTGGCCTCACCCAGCCAGCGGCTTCCGCCATTGGTGGAGCGGGAGCGGGTGGGCCGCTGGCTGGGCGGGGTCGCGGGGCGGTGACGTCATCCCCTTGTTGTCTCCGTATTTGGGAGCGGGGAAGTTGGCGACCCTCGCGGGGGCAGCCTGGGCCTGACGGGGAACGGGCCCACGCCAACGTGGGGCTGGTGGGCCGCCCCGCAGCAGCGAGCCGGTGGCCCAACGCAGGCAGTGAGGGAATCAGGAAGGCTGATCGCACCAGGGCTATTTTGGGAGTGTGCGCTAGCTGTGGAATGTGCTGCTGATGTCATTTACTACAGTGAGAATGGAACAGATGGTGTGGGGTGAAGAGCAGACAGGACTGGGACCAACTGGAGTGGAGTTAACTCTTTCCACCTCCGTCTGCCTCAAATGCTTAACGTCGACGTGATCGGCCTGCCCTTTACTGCCGATTGAATTCACAACCTACAACAGCCCGTTTCCTTTATCATTAGACAATAGACAATAGGTGCAGGAGGAGGCCATTCGGCCCTTCGAGCCAGCACCACCATTCAATGTGATCATGGCTGATCATTCTCAATCAGTACCCCGTTCCTGCCTTCTCCCCGTACTCCCTGACTCCGCTATCCTTAAGAGCTCTATCCAACTCTCTTGAATGCATCCAGAGAATTGGCCTCCACTGCCTTCTGAGGCAGAGAATTCCACAGATTCACAACTCTCTGACTGAAAAAGGTTTTCCTCATCTCTGTTCTAAATGGCCTACCCCTTATTCTTAAACTGTGGCCCCTGGTTCTGGACTCCCCCATCATTGAGAACATGTTTCCTGCCTCTAGCGTGTCCAATCCCTTAATAATCTTATATGATCTATCTTTCCCTCTCAACCCCATTCTCCTGCCTTCTCCCCCCCCCCCATTACCCCCGACACCTTTCCAACATGGGGTGAGGCAACACGGGTTGGAAAGAGCAGGGGGTGCCAGTTGAAAGGTGAAACCCAACCCTGATTTGCCAGGTACTAAATGCTAACGTATCCAACCATTTCGTGCGACACGGTGGCGCAGCGGTAGAGTTGCTGCCTCACGGCACCAGAGACCCAGGTTTGACCCTGACTACAGGTGCTGTTTGTACGGAGTTTTTTCATTATGTTACTATTATGTATTTCTTTCATTTATTTCTTCTATATCTCTCCACATCACCGTCTATATCTCTCGTTTCCCTCTCCCCCCGACTCTCAATCTTATAGAAACTTACAAAATTCTTAAGTGGTTGGGCAGGCTAGATGCAGGAAGATTGTTCCCGATGTTGGGGAAGTCCAGAACAAAGGGTCACAGTTTAAGGATAAGGGGGAAGTCTTTTAGGACCGAGATGAGAACGTTTTTTTTCACACAGAGTGGTGAATCTGTGGAATTCTCTGCCACAGAAGGTAGTTGAGGCCAGTTCATTGGCTATATTTAAGAGGGAGTTAGATGTGGCCCTTGTGGCTAAAGGGATCAGGGGGTATGGAGAGAAGGCAGGTACAGGTTACTGAGCTGGATGATCAGCCATGATCATATTGAATGGCGGTGCAGGCTCGAAGGGCCGAATGGCCTACTCCTGCTCCTATTTTCTATGTTTCTATGAAGAAGGGTCGCGACCCGAAACGTCACCCATTCATTCTCTCCAGAGATGCTGCCTGACCCGCTGAGTTGCTCCAGCATTCTGTGTCTATCACCTGCAAAGATATCTTTGCTTATGCATCTTCTCCTTTGCCATCGTGATAAATGTCCCACGGTGCTTGACGAGGGAGCTGTCAAATAAATCTCCACACTGAGGAAGTAAGGTGCACAGTGAAGCAACTTGTGGTTTGAAGGAACGGCGCTGTTATTCAACGAAGGAATCCCAGATCTCAGGCTCTTAGCAGCTGAAGGCACAGCCACGGATAGTGGAACCTGCCCCCAAGAAATTGGGGATGTGCATGAAGGCAGAATTGGGCGCAGCGGTAGAGTTGCTGCCTTACAGCGAATGCAGCGCCGGAGACTCAGGTTCGATCCCGACTACGGGCGCCGTCTGTACGGAGTTTGTACGTTCTCCCTGTGACCTGCGTGGGTTTTCTCCGAGATCTTCGGTTTCCTCCCACACTCCAAAAACGTACAGGTTTGTAGGTTAATTGACTGGGTGAATGTAAAAATTGTCCCTAGTGTGTGTAGGATAGTGTTAGTGTGCGGGGATCGCTGGGCGGCGCGGACTCGGTGGGCCGAAGGGCCTGTTTCCACCCTGTAACTCTAAATCTAAAACCTATAGGCCTTTTACACTTTGACCCTCCCACGCACTGACACGTCCAACCTTGAGACTTGAGCACATGTTTGAGGCTGTTACGCGCTGGATATTATTTAAGGAATGGTGCCGTCGGGAGGAGGTTTAGGAGCATGAGCACCATCACCTCAAGGATCAAGAGTTGCTTCTTCCCATCAACCCCCGCGTTCTTGTCCCACACTGCACAACCCTAACCTCAACCTGTCGAACCTCTACGGATTTTGCATTGCTCTGGTTGGTCCATGTACTTCAGTTTTTCATTGGTTCACAAGTCATGGGAGCAGAATTAGGCCATTCGGCCCATCGAGTCTACCCCACCATTCAATCATGGCTGACGTTGTCGACCTCCCCTTGGTGAGCCCTGTCAACTGACCTCGGTCAGGTGAACGGCAACAAACGGAGACAGCAGAAGCAGACGTAGCTTCATAACTTCTGCTGCCTCAAACGCAAGAAGATGGCAGATCTATCTTTCACTCTCAACCCCATTCTCCTGCCTTCGCCCCATAACCACCGACACCCGTAGCAATCATGCATTTGTCAATCTCTACCCTTAAAGGTCCCCACTGACCTGGCCTCCACAGCTGTCTGTGCCAATGAATCTTTTTTTATTTTTAGATTTAGATTTAGAGATACAGCGCAGAAACAGGCCCTTCGGCCCACCGTGTCCGCGCCGCCCAGCGATCCCCGCACATTAACACTATCCTACACACACTAGGGACAATTTTTTCACATTTGCCCAGCTAATTAACCTACAAACCTGTACGTCTTCGGGGTGTGGGAGGAAACCGAAGATCTCGGAGAAAACCCACGCGGGTCACGGGGAGAACGTACAAACTCCGTACAGACGGCGCCCGTAATCAGGATCAAACCTGTGTCTCCGGTGCTGCATTCACTGTGAGGCAGCAACTCTACCGCTGCGCCACCGTGCCGCCCTTCGCCGAATTCCACCGATTCACATTCTGCATCATCATGGTCTGGTTCACTCGGGAAAGCCGATAATTTATTGTACGTTTTATTGTTGTTGCATCTAATGTGCTCGTAAAGCTGCAGCAAGTAAGGATTTTATTGTTCCTGTTCATATCCGGGGCAGATGACAAATGAACGTGTTGGACTACGTGTGGATTGATGGTGTGTTTTGGATGAGGTGCTGAACCAAGGCCATCACTGACCACCAAACAAAGACATACCATGGTCTTATTTGAAAGAAAGGTTAGACGTTCTCTCTGCTATCCCGCTGATCATTTGTCTATTTAACAGCGGTGGCAATAAGGGGAGCCCCTTCCACTTTGATTTGTGTCGAACGGAACTGCAGATGCTGATTTAAAACGAAGATAGACACAAAAAGCTGGAGTAACTCAGCTGGGTCAGTCAGCATCTCCGGAGAGAAGGAATAGTGAAGTTTTGGGTCAGGATACTTCTGCCGTACGAAGAAGGGTTCCGACCCAAAACACCACCCATCCTTTTTCTCCAGAGATGCTCCCTGAGTGAGTTACTCCAGCTTTTTGTGCCTGTCTTCCACTTTGATGTTTTTGGGTTCTAGGGTGGCCATTATGGAAAGTCCAGTCTCTTCCACAGGTGGGGCAGGGTTGCCTGACTTGGCAGATGATGTGCTTTCTCTGTCATTTACGCAGGGCTTCTGTTTGCTCCCACTACACGGACTCCAGGTTACCAATGCTGTCCCTAATGTTACCCGGAGTAACTCAGCAGGTCAGGCAGCATCTCGGGAGAGAAGGAATGGGTGACGTTTCGGGTCGAGACCCTTCTTCAGACTGATGTCAGGGGAGGGGGTGGGTCACTGTAGGCCCGGGGGCCGCTGTAGATCCGGACCGTAGGCTAACAGAGTGTGCTTGGGGAGCGGGGCCGAGTGTGTTCGCCGAACGGAGGTTGAGTAGCAACCCGCCTCCCGGCCCGGGCGGCCGCCATTGGTGGAGCGGGAGCGCATGGCCGCTGGCTGGGTGAGGTTACGTGGGGCGCGGGGCGGTGACGTCACCTTGTCCTGTATTTGGGAGTGAGGAAGTTGGCAACCCTAGTCTGAGGTCTTGATGTTTAAACACTGTTTTCCCTCAACAGCCATCCATGCATGTTCATCTTTGTAGTGACCCTTGTTCTTCAACATTATCTGCTTGACTTAAATCAGTTTGGGATGTCCTCGGTTTTCTGTACCTCTGTCCAACATGCAGGAGATTTGGCATGCACTGCCTTGGACTGCACCTTTGCCCAGTGTCTGAATGTTGCTGTTGGTTTATTATTCCTGGCTCTAATATCTTGCCATTGGGTTTTGATTTGCTACATCATGAGTGTCTGTCTTGGTTTGATTTGCTGAACTTGAAATCGATGTCTGGCTCTTGGGTTTTGATTTACAACACTTGGTTCTAGTCTCTAACGTTCGGGATTTGGTTTATTGTGCTTGCGTCCACCGTCTAACTTGGTTTGGCGAGATGCAATTGAGTCTAACGTCAGACTGTTGGGGTTTGTTGGATTTATTATATCAACGGCCAAGGTAAGTTTGAAGTACAGGCGCTCCCCAGCTTAAGACGGAGCTCAGCTCCGAGAAACCCATTGCAAACCGAAAATATTGTAAGTGGAAATGCATTTAATACGCGCGATCACGTGGCCGTAAGCGAGCGGCGGGTCGCGGCCGTTTACACCATCGCATGTTGAAATATCGCAAGTCGAAGCGTCGTAAGGGCAGGGAACACCTGTAATGTATTGTCCAATACCCTTTCCAAGGCACTGTCTGTGTATCTCTGTGGCATTGCCTCTCAGATATCACGTCTTGTTAAACCTCAACTCTGCCAGTCCCTTCCAATAACTCGGGCACTCTGCTGAGACGGTCCCCATTGCTCCTCCTGCAACTCTACCGCTGAGCCTCAGGTGCTGCAGGGAGACAAGTCTACGGAGGCCCGGTAGAACAGAGAGGGTGAACGAAGGGCAAGTGAATGGAGATGTAATGGAGACTGGCGACAGTGGGGAAGTAACACTGAGACGTTATGTTTACGGTTTAGTTTATGGTCACGTGTACCGAGGTACAGTGAAAAGCTTTTGTTGCGTGCTAACCAGTCAGCGGAAAGACAACGCACGATTACAATCGAGCCACGTTACTTGTGCGTTACCCAGAACTGGAACGTTCAACCTTGAGACCATTGGGTTGTCTTCTATCTCAGGGGAATATGGGGCATTGTTTTTGTTTGGCCTCACTGTGGTGGTCGAGAAGGCCGAGGACAGAGAGCCTGAGGAAGGGTCCCGACCCGAAACGTCATCCATCCTTCCTCTCCAGAGGCGTTGCCTGACCCGTTGAGTTGCTCCAGCACTTTGTGTCGGCCTGAGGTCGGTGTGGGAATGGAAGGGGGAGTTGGAATAAGGTGCAACTCAGGGTTGCCATTGCAGACAGAGTTCGGGCAGCCTGGTCTACACACGGCCTTGTCAACGCAGAGTACGTGAGGTTGGAGAGGGTCACGGAGCTCAGGCTGGTGGGTGAAAGAGTTAAAATAATGAACCAAGGCGTATTTTGGATAAAAAACTAATGGTAATATAATGGAACCGTTAAAGATGAGGTAGATACTGAGAACTATTTCCACATGCAAAATGTTACAGTAGAAACCACAGGCTTAGTTTTTGTACTGCTGGGATCCAAAAACAAGAGCAAGCTTAATACCATGCAGGAAGGAACTGCAGATGCTAAAAGTGCTGGTGTAACTCAGCGGGTAGCATCTCTGGAGAAAAAGGATGGATGACATTTTGGGTCAGAACCCTTCTTCAGACTGAAAGTAGATGCGTGGGTGGGGGGGAGAGGGGGGGGGGGGTAGGGAGAGTAGAGTGGGGGAGGGGGTGAATTGGAAATGTTTTGAATATGGGCAGGATATATGCCACCAGTTCTCTCCCCCTCCCTCCCCCTCCCACTCTACTCTCAGTCTGAAGTTCGAAACCGAAACGTCACCCAACCTTGTTCTCCAGAGACGCTCCCTGGCCCGCTGAGTTACTCCAGCATTTTGTGTCTATCTTCAGTTAGCTTTAATAAGCGGATGATCTGTATTTTGGGTGGTGGTTGTAAAATATCGGTGCGTTTTCATTCTGGGACTCCCAAGGATTTTACTCTCGATCCCTCTCTGAATCCAGAGCTGATGTTCTGGCTGGCGGATGAGACATGGGGAAAAACTGGCTTTGAAATGCGCAGTAAGCGATGTCGAGAAGGGCAGTCGTGGAGTGTGAAACCAAGGCTGCATCTCGCAAATCATTTATCATCAACGTGACTCCAGGTTCAAATCGAGTTACACCAGCAATTTGTGTTTCAAATTTAGAACCCCAGGGTCTGGGAAAGGAAAAGGGTAAAATGGAAGATTCAATGGTGCAGGTGTCAGGGGTGTAGACGTTGAGGGCGAGGATGAATTGCTAATAGTATAAGAAGATAACTGCAGATGCTGGTACAAATCGAAGGTTTTTATTCACAAAATGCTGGAGTAACTCAGCAGGTCAGACAGCATCTCGGGAGAGAAGGAATGGGTGACAATAGACAATAGACAATAGACAATAGGTGCAGGAGTAGGCCATTCAGCCCTTCGAGCCAGCACCGCCATTCAATGCGATCATGGCTGATCACTATCAATCAGTACCCCGTTCCTGCCTTCTCCCCATACCCCCTCACTCCGCTTTCCTTAAGAGCTCTATCCAGCTCTCTCTTGAAAGCATCCAACGAACTGGCCTCCACTGCCTTCTGAGGCAGAGAATTCCACACCTTCACCACCCTCTGACTGAAAAAGTTCTTCCTCATCTCCGTTCTAAATGGCCTACCCCTTATTCTCAAACTGTGGCCCCTTGTTCTGGACTCCCCCAACATTGGGAACATGTTATCTGCCTCTAATGTGTCCAATCCCCTAATTATCTTATATGTTTCAATAAGATCCCCCCTCATCCTTCTAAATTCCAGTGTATACAAGCCCAATCGCTCCAGCCTTTCAACATACGACAGTCCCGCCATTCCGGGAATTAATCTAGTGAACCTACGCTGCACGCCCTCCATAGCAAGAATATCCTTCCTCAAATTTGGAGACCAAAACTGCACACAGTACTCCAGGTGCGGTCTCACCAGGGCCCGGTACAACTGTAGAAGGACCTCTTTGCTCCTATACTCAACTCCTCTTGTTACGAAGGCCAACATTCCATTGGCTTTCTTCACTGCCTGCTGAACCTGCATGCTTCCTTTCATTGACTGATGCACTAGGACACCCAGATCTCGTTGAACTCCCCCTCCTCCTAACTTGACACCATTCAGATAATAATCTGCCTTTCTATTCTTACTTCCAAAGTGAATAACCTCACACTTATCTACATTAAACTGCATCTGCCATGTATCCGCCCACTCACACAACCTGTCCAGGTCACCCTGCAGCCTTATTGCATCTTCCTCACAATTCACACTACCCCCCAACTTAGTATCATCTGCAAATTTGCTAATGGTACTTTTAATCCCTTCGTCTAAGTCATTAATGTATATCGTAAATAGCTGGGGTCCCAGCACCGAACCTTGCGGTACCCCACTGGTCACTGCCTGCCATTCCGAAAGGGACCCATTTATCCCCACTCTTTGCTTTCTGTCTGTTAACCAATTTTCTATCCATGTCAGTACCCTACCCCCAATACCATGTGCCCTAATTTTGCCCACTAATCTCCTATGTGGGACCTTGTCGAAGGCTTTCTGAAAGTCGAGGTACACCACATCCACTGACTCTCCCTTGTCAATTTTCCTAGTTACATCCTCAAAAAATTCCAGTAGATTTGTCAAGCATGATTTCCCCTTCGTAAATCCATGCTGACTCGGAACGATCCCGTTACTGCTATCCAAATGCTCAGCAATTTCGTCTTTTATAATTGACTCCAGCATTTTCCCCACCACTGATGTCAGACTAACTGGTCTATAATTACCCGTTTTCTCTCTCCCTCCTTTCTTAAAAAGTGGGATAACATTTGCTATTCTCCAATCCACAGGAACTGATCCTGAATCTATAGAACATTGAAAAATGATCTCCAATGCTTCCACTATTTCTAGAGCCACCTCCTTAAGTACTCTGGGATGCAGACCATCAGGCCCTGGGGATTTATCAGCCTTCAGTCCCATCAGTCTACCCAAAACCATTTCCTGCCTAATGTGGATTTCCTTCAGTTCCTCCATCACCCTAGGTTCTCCAGCCCCTAGAACATTTGGGAGATTGTGTGTATCTTCCTCAGTGAAGACAGATCCAAAGTAACGGTTTAACTCGTCTGCCATTTCTTTGTTCCCCATAATAAACTCCCCTGCTTCTGTCTTCAAGGGACCCACATTTGCCTTGACTATTTTTTTCCTCTTCACGTACCTAAAAAAACTTTTGCTATCCTCCTTTATATTATTGGCTAGTTTACCCTCGTACCTCATCTTTTCTCCTCGTATTGCCTTTTTAGTTAACTTTTGTTGCTCTTTAAAAGAGTCCCAATCCTCTGTCTTCCCACTCTTCTTTGCTATGTTATACTTCCTCTCCTTAATTTTTATGCTGTCCCTGACTTCCCTTGTCAGCCACAGGTGTCTCTTACTCCCCTTAGAGTCTTTCCACCTCTTTGGAATAAATTGATCCTGCAACCTCTGCATTATTCCCAGGAATACCTGCCATTGCTGTTCTACCGTCTTCCCTGCTAGGGCCTCCTTCCAATCAATTTTGGCCAGCTCCCGCCTCATGCCTCTGTAATCCCCTTTGCTATACTGCAATACCGACACTTCCGATTTTCCCTTCTGCCTTTCCATTTGCAGAGTAAAACTTATCATGTTGTGATCACTGCCTCCTAATGGCTCTTTTACCTCTAGTCCCCTTACCAGATCAGGATCATTACACAACACTAAATCCAGAATTGCCTTCTCCCTGGTAGGCTCCAGTACAAGCTGTTCTAAGAATCCATCTCGAAGGCACTCTACAAACTCTCTTTCCTGGGGTCCATTTCCAACCTGATTTTCCCAGTCTACCTGCATGTTGAAATCTCCCATAACCACCGTAGCATTACATTTTTGACACGCCAATTTTATCTCCTGATTTAACTTGCACCCTAAGTCGAGGCTACTGTTTGGGGGCCTATAGATAACTCCCATTAGGGTCTTTTTACCCTTACAATTTCTCATTTCTATCCATACTGATTCAACATCTCCTGATTCTATGTCACCCCTTGCAAGGGAATGAATATCATTCCTTACCATCAGAGCAACCCCACCCCCTCTGCCCACCTGTCTGTCTTTTCTATACGTTGTGTACCCCTGAATATTCAGTTCCCAGCCCTGGTCCTCTTGTAGCCATGTCTCAGTGATCCCTACAACATCATACTTGCCCATGACTAACTGAGCCTCAAGCTCATCCACTTTATTTTTTATACTACGCGCATTTAAGTACAACACTTTAACTTCTGTATTTACCTCCCCTCTCACATCGTTCACAATTGGCCCTGCCCTTAATTTCTTTTCCGCTCCAGAACTTCTGTTCCCATTCTTCCGAGAGTCTTTTGCAATATCTCCTGTATTCCCTTTTACCTCATCTTCATATTCACAATTTGTTAACCCCTCCCCCCCACTACTTAGTTTAAAGCCACAGGTGTCACACTAGCAAACCTGCCTGCCAGAATGTTTGTCCCCCTGCTGTTAAGATGCAACCCGTCCCTTTTGTACAAGTCACCCCTAGCCCAGAAGAGATCCCAGTGGTCCAGAAATCTAAATCCCTGCTCTCTGCACCAGTCCCTCAGCCATAAATTCATACCCTCTATCTCTCTGTTCCTGGCCTCACCAGCACGAGGTACCGGTAGCAGTCCAGAGATAACCACCTTCGACGTCCTACTTCTCAGCGTTTTTCCCAACTCTCTAAACTCCCGCTGTAGCACCTCCTTCCTCTTCCGCCCGACGTCATTCGTGCCCACGTGCACAACGACTTCAGGTTGATCGCCTTCCCTCGCTAGGATTTTCTGAAGCCGGTCTGTGATGTGTTGAACCCTGGCACCAGGGAGGCAACAGACCATCCTCAAGTCCCTCCTGCTGCCACAGAATCTTCTGTCCGTCCCTCGGACTATGGAGTCACCGACCACTACGGCTCTTCCAGACTTCGGTCTCCCCTGTCGAGTATCCTTGCCAACAGGTCCGCCACTCGGACTGGAAACGTCTTCTGCCCCGACAGTTCCCAAGAGGGTATACCTATTTGCAATAGGCACAGCCACTGGGGTCTCCTGTAGTCCACGTCCACTCCCCCCGGAAACAGTCTCCCACCTTCGCTCGACCTGGACCCTTGGCGTGACAGCCTCACAATAGGTCCTGTCGAGGAAACTCTCGCATTCCCGGATGGCCCTGAGGTCATCCAACTGCCTCTCCAACTCCACCACACGTCCCTTCAGGAGCTGCACCTGGACACAGTTCTTGCAGGTGTAGCTCCCAGAAGCTCCCGCGACGTCCCTGTCTTCCCACATCCTGCAGGAAACACACCGCACCAACTTTTCCGCCATCACCTTGTGCCTATAACCAGCTCTGGCTTAAAACAATGGTATCCTCCTCACCTCAGCCTCCTCGCCGAAGACTCGCAGCCAAAGACTCGCACTTTTCTCACTCGCAGCCAAAGACTCGCACTTTTCTCACTGGGCACTTCCCTCACTGGGCTGCACCTGAACAGGGCTGCACCCTTTTGTGAGCCTTGCTTATATCACCAATTTAAATTGCCCGATTGTCCAATTTACCTGACTTCTCACTTAAACTGCCTGTTGAACTGTGATTAGCACTTACTTTACTGCTCAGCCAACGGGCGTCCTTGCTCTGCTCCCGGACTTTTCAAACTGACTACTACTTCCTTTTGGCGCTCTTTTTAAACTGCCTGTTGAACTGTGATTAGCACTTACTTTACTGCTCAGCCAACGGGCGTCCTTGCTCTGCTCCCGGACTTTTCAAACTGACTACTACTTCCTTTTGGCGCTCTTTTTAAACTGCCTGTTGAACTGTGATTAGCACTTACTTTACTGCTCAGCCAACGGGCGTCCTTGCTCTGCTCCCGGACTTTTCAAACTGACTACTACTTCCTTTTGGCGCTCTTTTTAAACTGCCTGTTGAACTGTGATTAGCACTTACTTTACTGCTCAGCCAACGGGCGTCCTTCATGGGTCTCGACCTGAAACGTCACCCATCCCTTCTCTCCCGAGATGCTGCCTGACCTGCTGAGTTACTCCAGCATTTTGTGAATAAAAACCTTCGATGAATTGCTACCGCCAGGCAGCGCTCCTTGGCTTCACACTCTCACACAGGAGTATCTGGGAGCAGAGAATGCACTCCAATCAGTCACACCAGGCAACGCAAAATTAACGAGCTGCTGTTTGCCAACTACAGGGCCTGGGTGATAGCAGTTTAGCACCTCCCTCCTGCCTGTGACGCCATGGTTCGGAATGCCACTGCTCTCTAGGGTTTTCCAACTGTCCCTCTGTCCCTCCAACAGTTTTCCAACTGGGACATCCCGTATTCTGGGCTAAATTTGTTTGTCCCCGTACGGGACCGCCCTTGTCCCGTATTAGTAGGTTTGCCGACTTCCTCGCTCCCAAATACGGGACAAAGGGTGACGTCACCGCCCCGCGCCCCACGTGACCTCACCCAGCCAGCGGCCACGTGCTCCCGCTCCACCAATGGCGGGTGCCCGGGCGCGGGGTGGTGACGCCACCTTGTCCCGTATTTGGGAGTGAGGAAGTCGGCAAACCTGCCCGCTATCCCCTCCCCCCTCCCCAAGCGAAGCTTTATCTAGTTGGGCCCTGGTGTGATTCTGAATGTGGCGGAAACTCCAATGAAGAAAGGGAGGCTGAGAACAGACCAGTAGACATTGTCTCGCTGAACACCTTGGCTCAGTCCGCCTGGACCTACCCGATCTCCCGGTTGCTGGACACTTTAATTCCCCTTCCCATTCCCACACTGACCTTTCTGTCCTAGGTCTCCTCCATTGTCAGAGGCTAAACGCAAACTGGAGGAACAGCACCTCATATTTCGCTTGGGCAGCTTACAGCCCAGTGGTATGAATATTGATTTTTCTAACTTTAAGTAACCCCGGCATTCCATCTCTCTCCACCCCTCCCCCACCCAAGTCGCACCAGCTTCTCATTCTCATCTAGCTACAGCTAACAACGAAAGCCCTGTTTCCTTTATCATTGTTACTTTCATTCATTTGTTCTATATCTCTCCACATCATCGTCTATGTCTCGTTTCCCTTTCCCGTGAACTTCAGTCTGAAGATGGGTCTCGACCTGAAACGTCACCCATTCCTTCTCTCCAAAGATGCTGCCTGACCCGCTGAGTTACTCCAGCATTTTTGTGTCCACCTTTTGTTTAAACCAGCACATGTAGTTCCTTCCGAGACACCTCTGCCAGCCTCACTGATTCTGCCATGTCTATTGCACTCAAGTGCATTGCACAGAGTTGCTTCTTTACAACGCCAGAGACCAAGGGTTCGATCCTGACCACGGGTGCTGTTTTACATAGTTTGCACATTCTCCCCGTGACCAGTTTCCTCCCCCACTCCAAAGACGTTTTATTGGCTTCAGTAAAATGGGAAATTGTCTCACGTGTGTAGGATAGTGTTCGTGTACGGGGTGATCGCAGGCCAGCATGGACTCGGTGGGCCGAAGGGCCTGTTTCCGTGCTGTATCTCTAAACCAAAAGACATCATAGAGTTCCTTGAGCCAGCGAGGGATTGAGTTGGGTGACTAATTCCTTTTGGCTATTGTAATGGAAAACGCTGCATTTATTCTTGTTAACAGTTGGAAGACGTGTTTGGAATGTACTTCCTCAGCTGCAAGGGTGATCTGAGACTGGAAACGATGCTATGCGAATGCAAGGTTTAATTTAGTTTAGTTTTGAGATACAGCGCAGAAACAGGCCCTTCGGCCCGCTGAGTTCGTCCGCACCGACCAGCGATCCCCACACACTAACACTATCCTGCACCCACTAGGGACAGTTTTACACCAAGCCAATTAACCTGCACACCTGTAGATCTTTGGGAGCGTGGGAGGAAACCGAAGATCTCGGAGAAAATCTATGCAGATCACGGGGAGAACGTTCAGAGAAGCACCCGTAGTCGGGATCGAACCCGGGTCTCCACCGCCCTGTGTGTGGTTCTGAGCTGCAGAGTGTGTGTGTGGTATCTGCAGATGTACTCTGCTGCTGAGTCAGACCCTTGGGGTGTAGCTCTCCAGCACGGAACAGTTGGACAGGCAGGAAGTCCAACTTTAGATATTCCTGGGTTGGTAGTGGGCTAATTCTGTCCGCGCTACAGGAGATGATGCTGAACTGGCCACTGTAACATACATGTCTCCCAACTGCTTCCTGTGCAGTAAGACAATCTGAGCTTGGATGGGAATGAGGGAATGAGGGGAGCAAGTTACAGCCAGCAGTAAACCTTCTCCCTGCAGCTGGGCGATCCGGTTTGGTTCATCATTCAACCAGTGTGACAGGCCTGGTGCAAATGCGTCTGGCCCAGGGGACAAATGGGCGCAGGCTAGAGGGCGTACCGTTAGTTCGTAAGTGACCGGAGCAGAATTGGGGCATTCGGCCCATCAAGCCTAGTCCGCCATTCAGTCATGGCTGATCCAACTGGTCCTTCTCAACCCCATTCTCGCCATGACCCCTGACACCCGTATCAATCAAGAATGTGCTCTTTAGGCGCGGAAACAAGGAGCTGTCGATGGTGGTTTATGCAAAGGAACACAAAGCGCTGGAGTAACTCAGCCGATCAGGCAAAGTCCCGGGAGAACGTGAAATACATGACAGTTTGAGTCAGGACTAGGGGTTGCCAACTTCCTCACTCCCAAATACGGGACAAGGTGATGTCACCGCCCCGCGCCCCACGTGACCTCACCCAGCCAGCGGCCACGTGCTCCCGCTCCACCAATGGCGGCCGCCCGGGTCGGGAGGCGGGTTGCTACGCAACCTCTGTTAGATTTAGATTTTAGATTTAGAGATACAGCGCGGAAACAGGCCCTTCAGCCCACCGGGTCCACGCCGCCCAGCGATCCCCGCACATTAACACTATCCTACACACACTAGGGACAATTTTTACATTTACCCAGTCAATTAACCTACATACCTGCACGTCTTTGGAGTGTGGGAGGAAACCGAAGATCTCGGAGAAACCCCACGCAGGTCACGGGGAGAACGTGCAAACTCCGTACAGATGGCGCCCGTAGTCAGGATCGAACCTGAGTCTCCGGCGCTGCATTCGCTGTAAGGCAGCAACTCTACCGCTGCGCCACCGTGCGTTAGGCGAACACACTCCGTGAGCCTACACTGCCCCGGCCTACAGCGGCCCGTGGGCCTAATACGGGACAAGGGCGGTCCCGTACGGGACAAACCAATTTGGCCCAAAATACGGGATGTCCTGGCTGATACGGGACGGTTGGCGACCCTGCTTGCACAGCGCTATCTGTGTGGAGTCCGCTACCCCTGTTTCAGCAGCTTCTCACCATCCCTCGTTGTGGACAGGCACGAGCGAGGTTTGCACAGCGACTTGTTGCAATTATCCCCCCTGCGTGCGACTGTGATTGAAAAGCTACAAGGATTGATTGCCCTGCAGCTTTGAGCGGCCCACCCACTCACATATCCCGCCCATCCATCCAGAAGCCTGACACTAATAGAGAGAGATTGTTTCCCTGAGCTCCACCCTTGTGAGATTCCGTTGTGCTGAAATTACCACCGCCCCCTCCTAATCTCCCCAGGCATCCCCCCCCCCCCCCCCCCCCTCGTGGGTATTGGGTGGAAAGTGTAGGGAAAAAAACTGCAGATGCCGGTTTAAATCGAAGGCAGACACAAAATGCTGGAGTGGCTCAGCGGGACAGGCAGCATCTCGGATTCCCGCCCCCTCCCCTGACATCAGTCTGAAGAAGGGTCTCGACCCAAAACGTCACCCATTCCTTCTCTCCAGAGATGCTGCCTGGAGTCACTCCAGCATTTTGTGTCTACCTTGGGTGGAAAGTGGTTTATCAAAAGCCCAGTGGGACCCAGTGTCACTGGAACGGAAGCCCACTGCCAACCAGTGTCACTGGAACATGTTAACGAGGATGTTGCCAGGACTAGAGGGTGTGAGCTCCCGGGAGAGGTTGACTAGGCTGGGTCTCTATTCCATGGAGCGCAGGAGGCTGAGGGGTGATCTCATCGCGGTGTACAAAATCATGAGGGGAATAGATCGGGTAAACGCCCAGTCTCTTGCCCAGAGCAGGGGAATCGAGGACCAGAGGACATAGGTTCAAGGTGAAGGGGAAAAGATTTAATAGGAAGCTGAGGGTTAACTTTTCACACAAAGGATGATGGTGGGTGTATGGAACGAGCTGCCAGAGGAGGTAGTTGAGGCTGGACTATCCCATCATTTAAGAAACAGTTGGACAGGTACATGGATAGGACAGGTTTGGAGGGATATGGACCATGCGCAGGCAGGTGGGACTAGTGGAGCTGGGGCATGTTGGTCAGTGTGGGCAAGTGGGGCTCTCCAGAGACGCTGCCTGACCTGCTGAGTTACTCCAGCATTTTGTGAATTAATGCACCCTGATGAGGCTCAGCACCTATGGGTGGGGGGTGTAGGGGGGAGGTATCTGCACCCTGATGAGGCTCAGCACCTATGGGTGGGGGTGGGGAGGGGGAGGGTGTGTCTGCACCCTGATGAGGCTCAGCACCTATGGGTGGGGGTGGGGAGGGGGTATTTGCACCCTGATGAGGCTCAGCACCTATGGGTGGGGGTGGGGAGGGGGAGGGTGTGTCTGCACCCTGATGAGGCTCAGCACTATGGGTGGGGGTGGGGAGGGGGGTATTTGCACCCTGATGAGGCTCAGCAACCTATGGGTGGGGGTGTGTAGGGGAGGTATCTGCACCCTGATGAGGCTCAGCACCTATGGGTGGGGGTGGGGAGGGGGGGTATTTGCACCCTGATGAGGCTCAGCACCTATGGGTTGGGGGTGGGGAGGGGGGGTATTTGCACCCTGATGAGGCTCAGCACCTATGGGTGGGGGTGGGGGTGGGGAGGGGGGTGTGT